>NW_015647461.1:498372-536939 GCF_001515625.1 Sinocyclocheilus rhinocerous
GTCATATGGTTTTTTTTTTAATATCTCTTTTGCAGTTTATAACGTAGCTATCCTTAAATGAAAACAATCTGCAAAGTTGTTAGTTGTTAAGTTGCATGATAAATAAAGATATTGTCTCTCAAAAGAGAGAGTTGATTCTGAATTGCCTTAACGAGTCGTCATATTTTCGAATCTTTTGCCTGTATACGTCACTGCATAGGACATTTGCATAATCCCAGCCTGCCCGCGAAATACGAACAGAGTCTGACCTGCCCACAAACACTTCCGCTAGTTAGTGTGTTTACATCATGTTGAGAAGACGCTGTGTTCAAGGATACCACAGAAATACAATCTGAACCTTTTGTTGTGTGCTTGTCATTTTACCGAGGACTACTTCTCTAATCTTGGCTTTTATCGTCGTTGGCTTCTAATCTTCTTAATTTGGACTAACAAGCTCCCCAAACCACAACCTGTAAGTACGATTGACACGTTATGTGTACATTTTCAATTGAGTGCTCAAAATATCAAGTTTTTGTGCTAATATGTGATGTAGTGCAGCTTTAGGTTTCCAGGTAAAGCATGATATTACTGTCTTGAAAGTGAAAGTGACGTGACATGTGGCCAAGTATTATTAAAGAGCAAAAATATACATTTCTTAAAAATAAAAAAAATTCATAGTAATCCTAAACTTTTGAATGATAATGTCAGATTTTTTTTTTTTTTTTAGCTTTATCATGTCAAATTTTTATACAGCAGATTCTACAAGGACGTTAACATCACACTCTCTTGTATCCTATGTTGTCTTGTTTTGGTGCATAAATCTTTTTAGTTTGTAACAAGGATTCAATAGTGATTCATGCTCAAAATTCAGGAAAACTTACAGTAGACATATTTTGGTTTACAAACTGTATTGTTTTATCAGTTAGTCACGTTAGCACTCGGCTAACGTATCCACCATTATTATTTTAAGTGTAGACAGTTTAGCAGCTAAACTTTAGCTGTGGGCACGATTCGCTTGCATAAGTGTTTTTGTATTTTACGTCATTATTATAAGAACGGATTGGAGCACTATATTATTGTTTTATGTAAAGGTGCTTTGTCAATGGTAGCGCTCGCTAACTTGCTCAAGGACTCCTCTCTGTGCCAATCACAACAGGCTTGGCCAGCTGACCAATCAGAGCAGAGTAGGCTTATGGAAGGGAGGGGTTTGCGCTGAACTTACTTGGAACGAATCATTTAGAAATCATTGGCAAATGACTCTAATATTAAAATTACAATGTTTTCTGACCTTAGATGCATTTAAACCTGTTGTAGGGGACTCCAACACAATATTAGGACACTTTAAAATACCATATGACCTGCTCTTTAAGTCCTGCTATGCTTTTCATTGCCTTATTGGGCAAATGTGAGTTTTTTTAGCTTGGAGATGCCAGATGTGTGTTGCGATGAAGGGGTGATTTTGACTATAACTGAACAAATGGGTGAAGAATGAGGAGAAGGGTTTGGATCAAGACTAGGCGGGATACCACTGTTGCTTGGTTCTTTGTGTGCCATGTCGTATCCTATAATTTCAGTCTTGGCAGTTATTTTACCCAGTTTTGGTTCTTGATTCTGAAGCATACCCTTGTAAATGAGTGTGGAATATGTCTAGAATAGTTTTAGAGAGGCTGACAGACAGCTCTGTGATGGAGAGAGAAGAACTGAGGGGGCTGTTTTTCAAAAGACAGGCCTTTTAATTTGGGTGGATTTGGCCTGGTCTCTGTCTCACACCCACACATGGAAGTTTGTATCACAAACTGGAAAAAAAGAGAATGTTTCATCAATTGAATTGAAAAACGCTCAGCCCCGCTTATTGCTCATTGGCTGTCCTTTGCCATTTTCTCTTTTAAAAATATGGCTTCAAAGTCTCATGTTTTGTGTGGTCTAACATGCCCAATTCATCATGCACCCGTTTCAACTTCTGCGGAGGACTCCCATTCATGTGGTCGGGTCGTCTCACTGCGGTCTTTTCCAGCACTCTTCGTTTATTCAATGTGTCTGTTGTTGAAGTCCACAGAGCCAAAACAGTGGCTTCTGCCTCCTAATGGAAAACATTTTATTTGAACCAGTTTGATGCTTCTCAGAAAATTGCTATGTTGAGACGAAACCACCATAAAATGAACTCAGGGAATGTCCTGCATAGTTCTGTGATGCTCCACTGTTGCATCTAAAAGTGTGTAACATCTGTTGAGAGAGGTTATTGCACCATAAATGAGCACAGTATCATCTTTGTGTACGGTTTCAATTACAAAATTGTCTTTCACATTCACTTTGAAAAAAATCAAGATCCTCCAATTCTTCTTAGTCATGCTTAAGCTAATGAAGCTACTGTATTTGCTGTATATTGAGTTGTCTGAATGATTCCTTGGAGGTTAAAGAACTTATGTCAGAAATGACTGGCACTATCAGCCCTCACAATCCTACACATTGCTGCATGGTCTGTTGGGCAATATTTCACTGTGAGGTCCACGCCAGTGTGGGTGCACAGTGGACACAAAGGGGGCGCTCTTGAGCATCTCTCTAAAACCTACAGTACAATGGCAAATAAGACTCATTATGGTCTCAAGGACTTGACAGATTTTTAAAGTAAAATATGCACAAACCCAAAGAGAAGTAATTTCGATTGAGTTCCTATTTATTTTTATAGCACATATGACAATAAATATTGTTCCAAAACAGCTTTACAGAGAATTTTACCAGTGAGCAAGATGGGAGAAGCTCCACAGAAAAATACTAGACAAATTATAGTTAAAAAGTATGCAGGATAGGAACGCTTATTTTATTATTTTTTATTTCATTTTATTTTATTTAGAAGTATGTTTTTTTTTTTTTCTGTTAAAATATGGTTGTCAGTAAAATAATCATAATTACTCGTTATTACATTATTGTCATAACATCATTACTGATCATTTCTGACTAGTCTTTAGAAAGCAAAATGAAATACTAATGAAACTCTCTCTCTCTCTCTCTCTCTCTCTCTCTCTTTCTTTCTCAGGAATTTCCCTATTTTAAATTACCAATACATATTTTATAAAGGTAAATAATTATTAGAAATGAGAAATTATTAGAAATTATTAATGTACTGACTTAATATATTTACTTTTGGTAAAGAGTCAATCTTCTGATAGAGAGTCTCCAATCCCAAATAGCTATATATTTGTTTATATATATAAAAAAAAAAGAAGAAAAAAAGAAATCTGAATTGTATATAATTGATGTAATTTTAATGAGCTTGTTTATTTCCCTTAAATTCAACAAGCCATCAGAAACCCATCTGTTACGTTGTTTCACAATGTCCTTTGGCTACAAACAAGCTTTTCCAGAATTTCCCCAACTCTTTCTTTCTTTTCTTTCTCCCTCTCTTCTTACAATCAGAACCAGAGGAAGTGTTTTCTTAGTAGGTCCATTGAGATTTGAGCTGACGTCAGTCGTCATGCTTCCTCTTTATTGGAAATGCTATAGTTTATCCTTCCACTGCTTGACTAAGCATTGAGACACGCATGAATTCAGGAAGGGCATAGATGAAGGAATGAGAGAAAGAGTGAGAAAGGAAAAATGACACATGTAAGCACATGCTCTCAACTAATTCTCAGTGCGCATCAGGAAGACAGACACACAGCTGTTACCACACACACCACATCCGACAGCTCACACACATACGCACAGCGCACAGCCATGATGACATTAACACCCTCAAATGACCAGAAGACATGATTTGATATTTGTGATCTGCAGTAACCTCAAATGACACATATGCAAACACAGTTTGTGGCCGCAAAACCCAACCTCTCGGTACGCTGATACTTTTTCTTATAACACCACACCTACACTTGTCCTTAAGTGATGCAAGTCAAGTTCACACACAAATAGTTGTGCCGAGAAACGATCATTAAAAGTTGTATAACTGAAGAAAACAAAACAAAAAAAACGTACACATAGGAAATTAATTTACAAATATTTTAAAATTATGCTCATTTACATATATAATATAATATAATATAATATAATATAATAATTTTTGACTGCAGTCAAATCTAGGCCTAGAAATGCAATTTAAATCTACATAAGATGTGTCATGGTGACTGTCATGTTGAGATCACTTGACCGGCTGAATACATATTCGTATTTTTGGTAAATGTAACTGCATGGTTAATGCACATTATTTCATTTATCCATTAGTTTTGTTTGTTTATGCATGTGTAATGGCAGCTTATTAGCTGAAATCTGCCCCCTTTTGTCTGTAATTGGATGACCTCATGGTATGTGGGCAACTGCAGCATGGCCCATATGTCCGCATCTTTCCTGGACCGTTGCCTCCTTTTTCCGAATCTGCTAGGGCCGTCGGCGCTTGTGCGTCTGTCTGTGTTGTGCACGTCTCGAAGGAAGAGAGAGGGAAAAACCCTTCTTACGCACATGTGGTCAGACACCTCACTGGTCCTGTCAAACATGCTTTGCCTCATAATGACAGATTTCAGACCCAAGACGTGTATGCATATCACCTTTACAGAGCGGTGTATGGATAGAAATGAAAGGAGGAAGAAATGTGAATAAAATTTCAAGAACACTTAAACGATATACCATAACTATACTTTGCAATAACAAATGAAGTTAACTAAACCTTAATTGTTACTATCTATCTATCTATCTATCCATCCGTCATCTATCTATCTATCTATCTATCTGTCTGTCTGTCTGTCTGTCTGTCTGTCTGTCTGTCTGTCCGTCCATCCGTCCGTCCGTATGTCCATCCATCCATCCATCCATCCGTCCATCCGTCTGTCCGTCCGTCCGTTTGTGTACTAATGTACTAATTCAAGTATTTCATGTAAATATTCTCAAAAGCTAAATCTGGATTTAACATTGGGACCTGAGTCTTATCTAGAGACGGGAATGTTAGAGACTTGAAGGTGGTCTCTTGACTTGGGTCAGTAAGCAACCACCTAGCGACCACCCAGAACACCCTAGCAACCGGATACCAACGCACTACAAACCACACAGAACACCGCATACCAGTGCTCTGGCACCCACACGCGCACCCTAGCATTATGGCAGTTTTTCATGGGCAGGCGCTATTCACATTTTCTTCAGAAATATAAAAATGTGGTTATGCTTAGCTCCACTCGTTTAGGTATAAATCTGGTTTGGTCCAGTTTTGTGAGAATGTAAATCTTGTTCAGAAAATCCACTTTCCAGCTTTTCGACATTGCCTTGGTGTTGTAGTCTACAGGTACCTCTCCATACGCTTAAAAAAAGAGAAAAAAAGAATTACCCACACCAAAGAGCTTTTTCTCCTGGTGTTCGGAGAGCAAATATGCTTGTGTGGCTTTGAACGTGTGGAGATTAAAGAGAAGTGCCGTCATTCGACAGAGCCCTGCTAAAGTTCTGCTGCTGTGTTGTTCTGCAACTAGGAGACCCACCACAGCAAAGTCAGACATGCACAAGGGCTCGTCTGTGTCCCAAAGCCACAGGGCACCGATTCACCAAACTCCCCCGTTTCTGTAAACACATCTATGCTTCAACAAGACCCACACACACAGCTCACGTCTATGCTTCATACATTTCTGTGGCGTGCAAGGAATGATGCAGACCCATTTACGTACATCTTGACATTAATTCAAGCGCATGATAAAACGTGATGGTGTGTCATTTGTATGTATGTAAATGTGCTTTTTGTTGCTTTTGTTTCTTTTGTTGTTTTTTCGGTTGAACAGTATAGCCTTTTCAGCTTTTTTAATATATCTCATTATATTTAAAATATATTTTTTTGAAATAGATTTAGAATGTTTAATATAAAAACCTAAATATTGTAAAAATCTAATTAAAAATGGAAAAAAATGAATACAAAGTAGAATATTTCTTTTTTCTTCTTTTTTTTCAAAAAAACATTTCATTATTATTATTTTATATATATATATATATATATGCACCAGTATAACAACAAACAGCAATATTTCCCAAATACACTAGCATTCAAAAGTTTTATAGTTTTAGAAAGAAGTTGACCAAATCTGCATTTACTTGAACAGAAATGCAGTAAAACAGTATTATTGTGAAATATTAATAAAATGTAATAGCTCTATTTTGATATATTTTAAAATGTAATTAATTCTTATGATGACAAAGCTGAATTTTCAGCAAGTGACATTTCAAGTAACATTTATTATTATCAATGTTGAAAACAGCTATGCAGCTTATTTTTTACTTTTATTTTATTTATTTATACTTTTTTAGTATTTCTTTGATGAATAGTTATAGTTTAGTAATAGTTTTGTAAAAGTTGTATGTCAGTTTTGATCAATTGAATGCTTGCTGAATAAAAATATTAATTTCTTCAAAATAAAATTCTACTGACCCCAGACTTATAAACGGTAGCGTAAGTTTTATGAAAATTTTTAAATACATGCAAAATACAAAAATGCCATGCAGGGCAAAAGTACAATGAGCATTTTTTTTAGTTATGCAAATGAATCTGATTCACAGAAATCAAATTTACTAAAGCTTGAAATAAAGATGCTAATAAAATTTCTTCCAGAAAATCGCCTTTAGGAAACCTAATGATCTCCTAAATAAAATATACAAATAAATTAAATCATCAAGATGTAGCTTAATTTTATATTGCCAGTGAAATCACTGTGAATATACAGTGAATATCTGTGTCTTAAAATGTGCATGCAGTTTTAATTTAATGCATTTTTGCAAGATAAAGTGTTTTTCACAACAAGAAAGTATGTGTGTGTGTGTGTGTGTGTGTTTACGTACAAGTTTATACAGCGAGCTTTGCAGAGTACCCCCCTTTGTCTCCTCTCTATTGACATCAGAGCCTATACAAGAGCCAGAAATGATAAAAAAGGGGAAGGGACGAGAGAGAGAGAGAAAGAGAGAGATGCCAAATGGGGCAGTGAAATGAGGAAAAACAGAGCCAAGAGGCTGTAAAACCCCAGTGCAGCCAACTCTCAGACATGAGTGAGCGACACCAAGAGAGCCAGGAGGGGGTGAGAGGAAGGGGCACGAAGCCAAAGAGGCAGTATCATCTAGCCACAAGGACCGGGCCAATGAGAGGGCGCGAGCAGGGGAGGAAATCTCTCACAGTTAGCGCTCAGAAGATCCCACTCTCACTCTCTCATACAGTCTGGGAGTGTGTGTGCGTATGTGTGTGTGTGTGCAAGCCCAGGATGAAGGAGCGTCTGGCGGGCTGTGCTCGAGTGGCCGTGCAACAGGATTTTCACGGTGCCCCCGTTTCTGTGTGTTTCTGTCCAGACGAGTCCTACCAGAAGCTGGCCGTGGAGACCATGGAGGAGCTGGACTGGTGTCTGGATCAGCTGGAAACCATCCAGACGTACCGCTCCGTCAGCGACATGGCCTCCACCAAGGTGAGAAGATGCAGCACATCACTTTTAAGAGCTCCTCTGGAAGTTGTAAAAACTCTCAGAGGATGCTTGCACAGTACAGCTTGCTCAAGAACGTTTCCTGATAGTTTAGAGTCTGTTTTTGTTCGTAATGCTTCTCTCAACGGCCGCTTTGTGAATGGGGCTATTGAGAGTCGGTCCTTGTGTCAGTTAGCTTGCATTAAAAATTCATTCTGCTGTTTTCTAGCAGTCAACACGATAAGTTTGCCTCCATTTCAGATGGAATCTGTTTGAATATGCAAAATAGATTTGAAATTCTAAGCTTTATTATGATTTAGTTGTGGTGCGTTTTCCAAGGTATTTGAAGTATAAGGCTTCCTTAGAGATGCCACATCACTTTACTATCATAACAGTCTCACACATTGTCTGTATAAATGTGTTAGCAAGTCTTCCTAGCGTATTGAGCAGGTTTTAGCATGTCTCTTTTCCAGCACGTTTTTCCACACCTCTTTATGTTGCTTTGGAAATGCGGTGTGCTCTGAAATTGATTTGATTGACAGCTTGTTGGCCAATTTATATTAACAATGAGGTTTATAAAGTTAAATGTTAACTTTTTATTAGGAGATCTGTTTTTTCTAATTCTTTTTTTCTAGACTTGAATACACGTACAGCACTTTATTGCATAATCAAAGCAATATGATATACAATATAACTGAATTTGAAACACAAATAGCCTATTTCCTTATGAAACGTCTGCTGACAAGCAAACTCTGTCAGTGTTGCAGACTCATATATATATATATATATATATATATTTGAACTTGTATTGTTTATCATCCTTTTTTGTACTTTTAAATACTATGTGTTGTTTTCACATCGCTGTCAGTGTCATCTCATGTGATTCACTGCATAGCTCCACAGTGTGTGTGTGTGTGTCCTGCAGCTGTGACTCAGGTTTCCTGTCTCCTTCCTAAGCTCTAGACAGGTCCAGACTACAATGGGAGTGAGTTCTGTATGGCAGGGCAAGGCCGCACTCCCTGTTTGTTTCTTCTTCTGCTGACGTCAAACAGGCATACACTGCAGCACAGGGACTTTTACTGCAGACAATAGGGATGAATACACACTAACTCCCACATACACACTCAGAGGCTCAATCAGACAGATACATGTGCAGGAAAGGGACGTATTTTGGGATGACCCAGAATTCTCACTTTTAATAATTTTCATAATCATGAGTTTTGCCGTGTTTTCCAGTAAAAGTATCTAATCATTTTACTTTTCATGGAAATATGCATGATAATGCTTTTTATTAAGATTAAAAAAAAATTTTTTTTGAGAATTTGCATTTATTTATTTATTATGTTTTTATTATTTTTAAAAATTATTATTTTTTTGCATCTAAAGTAAAATTATCAGTCTAAGGGTGTATATATAATTTTACTGGAAAATGATGAAAATATTTTTTTTTTTCAGTGCATGCAGGCCAACAATAATATTCATGAATAAACAATACAATACATATGCAAGAAAATGGGACATTTACAAAACCTGTGACTGTGTCATGATTGACTCAAGACATGCTCATATCCTGGGAGCTTTTGTACGAGTTTGTGGAAATAACACATAAAGATAGCCATCAGACTTGTACAGAGAATACCAGGACGTCTGACCTTTTGCTGCCCTTTTGAACGCCTGTGTCGTCTGATGTGCATTATACTTAAGTTGTGTGTGCATGTAAAATCTATACAGTATCAGCTCCAGGATTTCTCTGCCAACATGTAATATGTATATTCTGTTTCAGTCAACTGGATATTCCGGTCAAGATAACAGAACTACAGACTCGCTCTTTTTGTTACAGTAAATCGACAAAGTTGTTTAAATAGATACTACCACGGCCATGAATCCCCAAATGTAGTCACTGAATTGAAAAGTTATTAGAGAAAACATGGTTTATAAAACATGAACATTTCCTTTTCACACTATTTTGAAAAAGTTAAGTCAAATTGCATCAAATGGCAAAGATTTCTTTATTATATAGTATACCATTTATGTATTTTTTTACATATTTGTATACATTTTATAGTTTCATTGTTACTCTTTCATGGCTGTTTTTTTCTCAGATGTTTCTCATGAAATTCCAATGGAGAAATAAAAATAAAATTCATGTAATATATTAATATTTGAATTATTATAATAACTCATTCTTATCAATAGAGGGGACACGTGAAATTAATAAAGTCCTCACGAGAACGATCTAAAAAGCAGGATACTTAAAAGTTTCCATTTCCTTTGGATGCAGCTTATAAACTTTCTAAATTTGAAAACTACCATTTTTGTTATTTGTAAGTGAGGACTTCCTATATCTGCATGTGCGTGGCAGTATATGTTTGCTCTGATGACTTTTAAGAGATCACATATGTATGCTTGATCTGATTGCAGACCACACTATTTACCCTATAAACTATGTTGCAATGGGGTTAGAGTTCCAGTGTATGTGTATGTGTGTGTGTGTGTGTGTGTGTGTGTGTGTGTGTGTCAGAAGGAGGCGGTCCCACGGTGAGAGGGGGAGTGTGTATACAGTGACACACTCACACACTGAAGGATAGTCGGCGCTCAGTTTAAAATTAGTCGGTAACGCTATTGCGTCTGTCAAACGTCGAAACTTAAGACTCAAGACAGCCAGAGTGACACAGATTCACAGCAAGCAGGACTTAGAAAACTTAACTCACTTAAAATGGGAGCTTGCTGCTTTGAGAGGAAAGATCAGAGAAAGATTGGAACAGTTAACTGCTGGAAAAAGGTGAGCCTCTGTTTTAAACTTTTGTAAGTTGTTAGTGGGCTGTTCATTTTTGTTGGATGTTACTTGGTGGACTTTTCAAGGACATAACTGTTGTCTAAAGTATCTTTTTGAACTTTTTATTTCTGAATTCTCATGATAAGTGTGCTTTATAGATGACAAGTGATAAAGTATCTTTTTGAACTTATTATTTCTGAATTCTCATCATAAGTGTGCTTTATAGATGAAAAGTGGATTCTTGGAAAGGTTTTTTTTTTGCGCAGTGCTTTCTTGTGTTGAAAAGTTACAATTAAGACAATGTGGATAAAACAGTGTGGTTATAACCCCTCACAACACCTCAGATGATGCCAACCCTCAGACAACATACAAAACTACCAAATTTTGCTATAAGTTTGATCGCAACATATAATCATTGCTGTTAGTGTTCACCGTCTGTTTGATTACATAACATTAACTATTACTAACTGATTTTTACCGTACATTTCTGTCATATGGACATCAACTTGAGATGGTCACCACTGATAAGCTATTACTAGCCTACATTTAATGAAGAAACTTTAATTTTCTGTAAAGCTGCTTTGCAACGATTTGCATCGTGAAAAGCACTATACAAATAAACTTGTGTGTGTGTGTGTGTTTAATTTTCTAGCTGCTTTGCAACGATTTGCATCGTGAAAAGCACTATACAAATAAACTTGTGTGTGTGTGTGTGTGTGTGTGTGTGTGTGTGAATTGAATTATAAGTTATAACTTTAGAAGAATGAGTTGTATAGTCACACATCTATAATATAAGCCAGTCAGAGCCATGTAATATTGAGTTGATGGTCTCAAGTCAAACTAGTGTTAGTTTCTGAAGTTCCTGCATATTTAGTTGGTTGTAGACTGAGATCACCAGTATAAGCTTGCATGGAAATAATTGTTGTTAAAATAGTTGTATAAATGTTCAGTTTGAGTGTTTTTATTTTTGTTTTCTGATAATCACAGAAACAGTCTTTGTCAATTTTAAACAGTTGAAGTTCCTTTCTAATCTTAATGGATTTAGATTGCCTCCTCATTGTGGATATAATTGAGACTAAAGCAGCTTAAAATGTTTTAGTCTGTAATTTAGTAACTACTTGTTATTTTACTTAGTCCATTAGATTAGAGGAAGTGAAACGTTGGGCTTGTTTTCTCAGGTTTTGTTGGTTTGGCACACAAAGCGTTGCTGATTTCTTCAGAAGCTGTTATGTCATTATTGATGTTACTGTTCTAATATACCAGAGAACTCGTTTGTCATCTCAATGTGCGTCACAGTCTTTCAAAGTCTTCTTCCAGCGATCATCATAAATCAATGGCTGTTGAGAATTTGCCGAATTTGCAATTATGTGCTTCTCAAGTGACATCATTCAGTGCAACAAAACTCCCACAATATCTGACCAAGAAACAAATGGGGGGTTTCCCACTAGATGATGTACACAAGACATTTACTGTTGTGAGATGTAGCCTAATTAAAAAAATAAAACATTAGTGTAGTGTGACATTTACATACAAGTTTGAATACAGAGAGGGGTGGAAATAAGAACACAGATCACGATTGACAATGGACAGCTGAAAAGTTAAATGTATTTTGATGATTGATTGATTGACTTGTCTGTCCTACATCAAACACGTTGATACATTAGACAAGGTCATGATGACAGTACAAATTGATTGAACAGGCCGCTGGCGAACAGTGTGAGGTGACCGCACAAATCTATCTCACTTAATATATGTGGGTTTATACCGCCCACTAGTGGAGAAAATAAAATAGCATCCAATTGCTGATTATCCTATTCTAAAGAAATGCAAAAATGAAAACTTGCATCTAGGTATATAGAAATTATTATGATATGCATATTTTCTGCCAATGGGTAGTTGACATGAAATACATTTGGGAAGTTGACGTGTCTGTTGGTGTCACAAGCTACTGTATGCTCCATATAAAACTATTTTAAAAACCAATTTGCTTATTTTTAATTACAATGTAGCTTTTATGAGGTAACGTTAACTGAGATACTGAAGGAAATGTGGAGAGAATATTTGCATTAAAATTATGACCTTGTAGGATTAGTGATGTCGAAAAGGCGAAAAAAGGAAAATGGTTGTAGGACAGGTGAATATACATTCATATCAATTTTAACTGTAAATCTTGATGTTCATTATGTGTCAACTACCCAGATATAATTTCCTAAATAAATTAGTTTTTGCCTCTAAATGCATTAAACTGTTAGCTGATAGAATCGGTTATCTTTAATCAAGTGTTTGAAGGGTTCTTTTTCTACAGAATGAAGGTCTGTCAGAATTAAATTCCCTCCATTCACCCTTTACTCTTTTCAGAGCAGAAGTCAGCGCACATCCACCCCCCTACAGCCATGTTTCTCACAGAGCTTAGAGAGAGAGACACTCACATGGATTTACTGATATGGATGAGCCGCGGAAGGCAGCGCGTCTTTGATATGTCAGAGTTGTTTACAGCTCTGACTAGACGTCTCACGCATTGCTGAGGAACCCCCACTGCAGCATAATGCAGAGATTCTCCGCTATTTTCCATCTTTCTCTTTCCCCCCTCTTTCCCTTTCTCCCTCCCACTCTCTTTTTCTCATGAAGGCGCACAAACACAGACACGCACACACATTTCACAGTTCGGAGAATCCAAAATCATTGCATGAATCCTTTTAGCTCCTCAAATCTGAGACCAACTTCTCTGCATTAAGAGACGAAAACAGGCAAATATATTTGACAAGAAAATACTATGTCTTTCTACTTCAAGATTTCATATTTAATTGAATATTACTCGCTGTTCCTTTGTAATTATTTATGAAATGTACAAGCAGCTCCTGAGTGTAAATTGTTTCAGTGTAAATCCTTTGTGTAATTACGCATCTATTGTTTTTTTGGTTAAGAAATGCACCATTTTATCCATCATAGGTGAAGATGATGAGGACAGCCTGGTCTGGTCTGCTGGTTTTAGTGGTTTTGGGTACTTTTAAGATTGTCCATTTAGGAAACCAATAGGTTGACCCGCAAAATCATCCAAACACCATCCTTATACAACAATTGGCTTATTTTTTCCTCATATTCACTAAGGGTTTTCCCTGTCATTGGACTCTGCCCGAGGTGGCTTTATCAAGGACGGCTCATCGATTTTGGCCCTTTACCTCCTCCCTGTTCTGATGAATTGGGGGTTGATTTGGCAGATGTTATTGAGACGCAGTGGTGTCCTCGTGATTCCTGGGCAGCCATCTTTGGAGGCTAGGGAGGGAGGGAAGCCTCAGCGGTAGCCCATGTCACATGACGCTGTTGCCATGGCGTTGGGATGTTGGTGTAATTGGTGTTCGGATGTAGACGGAGAGGGAGAGAGAGTCCTGGGGGGGGGTGTTGATGTCACCGAAAAATGACAAAGAGAGGCAATTATCCAAGTCTCCTCTCCCACCATACTCTATGGTAAAAATAGCACAGAACTCCATATGAAGCCTCATGTATTATGGGAATGCAATAAAGAAGGCTGACCGAGCCTGAAAGAACCCAGACTCATCTAAAGCTCCCATCTTCGCTCTTACAAGTTGTACTCGATTAGCCAAGGGCCCAAAAAGCCAAGGGCGTCCTTAAACTCTGTCCTTCTTTACGTGTCTTTTTCTTCTCGCGCTTTCCCCGCATAACAAAGCAGGGGCTCCCCCCTCCTCTGCCATCTTTATGTCAGATCATATGTGCCTGTGGAGCGTGTTGCTGGGGCTGACAGACTCGAGACCAGGGGAGAGACGCGGGAGGGAGGGGGTGAGGCAGAAGGAGAGAGAGAAAGACAGAGCGAGATGATGAGAGAGCAGGAGCGTACTGCAGCAGCGGAGCGGCACTAATCCAGCAGAGGAAGACCCCCCTCCAGCCAGATGAGCATCCCAGTGTTTTTTTTCCTCATCCCTCCCTCCCTCTGCTCCAATGTTCCTTCATCTCCTCCATAATTCATTGGCACTTCCAGACCCTCCGCTTCGCTTCCAGCTCCGGCCGTCGCTCTCTGGATCACCCTCCAGTCCAGGACGGGTGTTCCCATCCTCTGTCGGCCCCCGCTCGTATCTGCAGCCATGGACAGTCAACAGCAGAGCGATTCGGCTGAGAGCTGCCATGAAGATGGCTTGCGTCTGTTTTTTGGCAACTAATCCATACCAAGCAGAGTAGGAGAGGAGAGAAGAGGGGATTTTTCGTTTTTCCCAACCAGAAGAATCCCTTTCGTCTGCCTCTCTCTGGCTCTTTTCCTTTGTGGTATAGGAGTGCGCTGTTGTGGATTTCGGGAGCTTAAATACGATCCAAAATGCCTGAGGCCAATTACCTTCTCTCTGTATCCTGGGGTTACATTAAGGTGTGTATGGCGGCTACTAAGCTGTATTTTGGTCTGCTAATGGAGGTTGGTTTTGGTTCGGTGTTTGTTGGTGGTCTAGAGAGACACTGAGGAGGAAAACCTACAGCAAGTCTCGCTGTGTGGCATCCTTGTGCTGGAATGTCTAGGTCCGAGCTCTATTTTGAGCTGTTCTTTTCAAATTAATCTTTTGTATCTTGACTAAGATGTTGATTTGGATGTCAAAAGCACAGTTATATGGGTTGTTTTTGTGATTTATCTTTTTGTTCTAATGAAGCTCAAAAATCAGAGATGTGGCGCAGGATATGGCTGCCGTTTATGACTTATTTAATTATATATGCATTTGTTTATTTATTTCTTGCCAACATTGCGTCTTTTTGGAACCACATTGTTGCTTTGGGAACATATATTCATACATTATATGTGAAAAAAATGCTAAAGAAAAAATAACTTTAAACTTGGCAACAGTTTGAAAATTGCAGTTTACAAATGAAATCTCAACCAGTGTTTACCTTGTCTCTTGTACTGCACTTCTCTCTCATTCTTTATGAATTTGCATTTTTTTATGCTTGGTATGAGGTATTACAGATTTATCTAAAAACACTAGAAATTAATGCATTAAAATAAATGCATGAATATTTTAAAAAGGAGATTTATATATATTAGATATTAGGATATTTAGAGATAAGTTATTAGATGTTAAGATATTAAATACGATTTTTATATAATTTATACTTATTATAATATTTATTTGGTCATATTTAACATTTTGTACACCATAACACATTGCGGTATTTTATGTAAATGCATGTCTGTATAAAGGAGGTGGTTTGGGGTTTTTGACTAATGATTCTCCCTATTTATCTTTTCCAGTTCAAGAGAATGTTGAACAGGGAGCTGACGCACCTCTCTGAGATGAGCAGATCTGGCAATCAGGTGTCGGAGTTCATCTCCAACACCTTCCTAGGTAATCACACACAAATTCACTCTTACGCTAAAACACCCGCAGTCATCGCTAAACATTGGCTATATACAGTATGCGCCATTGTGGATTGAATTTGGGCTGCGTCATTTCCAGAGCTGAACTGCGGTTTAGACTCACTGATGCTGTATATCGAAAAGCTATGGAAACGAAAAAAATAAATAAATCCATTAGTTGTGAAAGTATTGTACGTTAAAAGATAAGACATGCAGTACAAAGGTTCATTTTGTTTGTGGAATGCCGTGAGATGGCATCAGACTTTCGTTTCTGCATGAGGAGAGAGATCCCCAATGCAGCAGTTGGAAAAGAGGAAGGGGAGGGTGGAAAGGAGAGAGCAGAGTTAGGGGAGGGAGGGAGAGACGGCTGGGGATGGGATCCTGCTGTAAAGCAATGCTGACGGTGGAACCCCCCAGCACGGAACATCCAGGCAAGAGAACCTGTGACTCATCCAGCTCCTGTGTTCTCATCCAGACGCCATCGCATGCCCCATCTAAACACACAAACACTCATGTACCTTGCCGCAGTGTGAGGCCCCGTTTCACTGCAAAAAAAATCATTTTTTAATCGGTATTTAGGTCTCGTTTACTAATAAAATTTGTAAACATTTTTGAAAACAAAAAATAACAATTACATTTACTTTCAGCAAATTTGTATTAAATTTTATAGAACATAATACATTAGAAGTTATTATAATTTAATTATATTATTTTTATCCATCCAAATCCATTATGGTAAAAAAAAAATTTTTTTGCATGATAATATAGATTTAAAAATGTTTTTGCAGTGTAAATTTGAAAATTTGATGTCAAAATCTGCAAAAAATATTGGTGTCCATTCTGATGGTGTACAACTTTGTGTTCGGATTATTTGGGACTAAAAGTGGTTCAATTTTCCTGGGATTAAATGTTAGCTGTGTGCTGTCACGTGTGCCTGCTGTCTTTATGCCACTGCGATTTCGCTGTCTGCATCAAAACGCGTGAGTTTAGCAGAGATGAGATTAAATCTGACCCGGACATAATGTCTCTTTCCTTTTTTTTCTTTCTTTTTCTGAAATCTTGGATCTGTGCACTCAGTCTGTACATGTGGCTTGCCTTTGGTTGTTTGCTTTTTTTATATAAGAAGGAGACATGAAGTGACATGTGACACAAAGTATCCTGCAAGGAACGAGGCGGAGAGGCGAAAAGAAAAAAGAGCTCTGATGGATGTTTGTGAGAAAACAAGCAAAACTATAATGAGCACTGCGAATGCTCTGTGGGATCTGTTAGGAGGCATTTTCTCTTGATCAGGCATCTTTACCGTAAGAGAAGGAGCGAAAAACAGATAGAGTACTCCCTCATCCTTGTCCCTTTCCGTTCCGTCATCGTAATAGGGTGCCTCGCATTTCTTTACTCAGGATATAAGCCCATCTGAATGACTGCGGTGCTGATTACGGCACGGGTTCATGTTTAACAGAGACATATGAGTGAAGAGGATAATGACTGTAATGAATTAACCAACCCTCATATTTCACCTCCTCTCACTCCCCATCAAGCCAGCGGCTATTACCAGGTGTTATCGCAGTCTTTCAGCGACGTGCCAGAGCTTTACGGCAAGAGAGAACAACGTTATCTGCAGTAATTGAGAAACTGAAAATAAGAATTCAGTCCACTCATGGCCTGTGGCTCCTTGGGAGAATTTGGATTAGCATTTCCACATGAGGAAATCCCTAACATGAAGGTTTATGGCATTTTTGCCCCAGAGATACGCCCTTCCTCTGCCGCCATTTTTTATCAATTGATATCTCCTGAGGGTTGACCTTTGGAGATGCCATATGAAGCAGACACGGGCTCCCCTGCAGTTTGTTGACAGGTCTGTCACAGTGAAAATGGAGAGTGGAACTGGAGGAGGAGGACAGGAGGGGCAAGCCCCACTTGAATAGCTCAGTGGCAAAGTTGAATTGGGTGTCTGTTCTGCCATTCGAGGGCAACGAATCCTGAGAAGCACACGCGCTGAGTGCAGATGTGAGCTATTCAGCTGTGGCGCTGCACCTGGGCCAAAGGCGTCTGCTTACGTCACTAATGGCGCTTTTCCACTGCGTGGTACGACTCGGCTCGGTACGGCTCAGTACGGCACGGCACGGCTCGGTTTGCGTTTCCACTGCAGTTCAGTACCGCTTTACATGATACATGGCCACCGGTTTCCCAACAATGAGTTTTTGTGCGGGCATGTATGCGTTTCGTCATTGTGAAAACTGCAATAAAGAGATTGAGTAATCTGGAATGTTATCTGCCAACAACTGACACAGTTATGCATGATCTGTATAGAAAGATTTGAGGACCATCTCGGTTTCGTGGTTAACAAACGTGCGTTTTTCACATTGCCTATGGAAATTTGAGTGTAAGGTTAGTAACCACCAGGAAAGAGACCAAAATCATTCTAATCATTTGGTTTTTGCTGTTCCTCACAGACAAGCAGAATGACGTGGAGATCCCCTCGCCTACACTTAAAGCCCGCGAGAAGAAGAAAAAGCAGCAGCTGATGACTCAGATCAGTGGTGTGAAGAAAGTATCCCACGGGCCCAGCCTCAACTTCGGCATTGCTCGCTTCGGCGTCAAAACCGACAAAGAGGATTTACTGTCAAAAGTAGGTAGAAGATTGACTAATACTTTAGTGCTTTTAGGTGTGTTCAACTGAAAATTTCTGTTGATCTCATTCCCTTGTGTCTTCTCTTTCCAGGAATTAGAAGACCTGAACAAATGGGGCCTGAACATCTTTACAGTTTCAGAGTATTCTAACAACCGGCCTCTCACTTGCATTATGTACGCCATCTTCCAGGTCAGTTCTTCCTCCAGCCTTTCTTTTGATTTTGACCTTCAACATTTTGCAACAAAAACATCATAAGGTTCAAGAATGTAATAATATTGCTTCTCTCTGTAACAGGAACGAGACTTGCTTAAGACATTTAAGATCCCGGCAGATACTTTTGTGACATACATGATGACCCTTGAGGATCATTACCACCAAGATGTGGCCTATCATAACAGCCTTCACGCTGCTGATGTGGCCCAGTCAACTCACATTCTGCTGTCCACACCTGCTCTAGATGTAAGAACGCTTTTCTTCAGGTGCAATTTTCAGAGTTTTCCCTCAAAGGATTTCATATATCTCACAATTTTTTTCAATTTGTCCTTAACAGGCTGTCTTCACAGATCTTGAGATCTTGGCAGCCATTTTTGCAGCAGCTATTCATGATGTGGACCATCCTGGTGTTTCAAACCAGTTCCTCATCAATACAAGTGAGTGTTCTCAATTCCCACTCTACTATCAGTATAATGTTTATGGAGACACTTAAATTAATTGCGTGTTTGCTAATTTCTTCCAGACTCTGAGTTAGCGCTCATGTATAACGATGAGTCGGTTTTGGAGAACCACCACTTAGCTGTGGGCTTTAAACTTCTCCAAGAGGACAATTGCGACATCTTCCAGAACCTCACTAAGAAACAGAGGCAGTCACTCCGAAGGATGGTCATCAACATGGTGAGGTTCTTCACTTCCTTCCTTTCTTCCTTCCTTTTAGGCCATCTGCTTTCAGTTACATTGCAATGATTTATATGCTAACACATATTGTTTCCTGTTAATAGGTACTTGCCACAGACATGTCTAAGCACATGAGCTTACTGGCCGATCTGAAGACCATGGTAGAGACGAAGAAAGTGACAAGCTCAGGAGTTTTACTCCTGGATAACTACATAGACAGGATACAGGTACAAATCTTTCTGTTCTCCTTCCCGTTGGAAAATCCAATGATTGCATGATCTCCAGCTGAGATGATTCAGATAAATTAGAGGAACGCGATGAACTGCAGTTGTCTAAAATTGTGACGTTACTTCAGGTCTTGAGGAACATGGTTCACTGCGCCGATCTGAGCAATCCCACCAAGTCTCTAGAGTTGTACCGGCAGTGGACCGACCGCATCATGGATGAGTTCTTTCACCAGGGTGACAGAGAGAGGGAGCGTGGCATGGAGATCAGCCCCATGTGTGACAAACACACTGCCTCAGTAGAGAAATCACAGGTTAGTTACTGTCTTAGATGCAACCGTCTCATGAAGTACCATATTTGAAGTACAACATCTAACGCATTTTTTCTCTTCAGGTGGGTTTCATTGACTACATCGTCCACCCGCTTTGGGAAACCTGGGCCGACTTGGTGCATCCGGATGCCCAGGATATCCTGGACACGCTGGAGGATAA
This sequence comes from Sinocyclocheilus rhinocerous, assembly GCF_001515625.1. Taxonomy (NCBI): domain Eukaryota; kingdom Metazoa; phylum Chordata; class Actinopteri; order Cypriniformes; family Cyprinidae; genus Sinocyclocheilus; species Sinocyclocheilus rhinocerous. The sequence continues at coordinate 518,114 of NW_015647461.1, forward strand.
TCGGAACTGGTACCAGAGCATGATCCCCCAGAGCCCTTCCCCACCCTTCTACCAGCCCGACAAAGAAGGCAACGGCGGGGGTTCAGGGCCTGACAAGTTCCAGTTTGAGCTCACGCTAGAGGAAGAGGACTCAGAAGGCACGGAAAAAGACGAACAGAGCCAGGGTGACGAGGAAGAAGATGTGGAAGAAGAAGACGACAGAGGGGAAGAAATGGAATCCACTACACACATCCAGATAGTTACCGAAGACGCCTCACCTGTCGACACATAGGACTCGGCGTCTCTTAATAGGCGGTAGCTGTTTTTTCCCTTGCGAGAGGAGCAATCCTGCAGTTGATGCTTTTGAAAAAGCCCACATGGGGTGCTTTTTTAGGCCCTCGTGGGAGGAGGATGTCTTGCCCTCCTTGCACTTACGTTTGGAGACAGTTTGGTAGGAGCTCTCAGGAAATAAATGCTGCAGACATTTTGGACCTGAACAATTGGCAGGCGACTTTGATAAACATGAAGGATTGGGGCCAACGTGGACAGTTTGTTTGTTTGTTTACCTGGTGGTGAGGAGTAGACACTACTGAGAGGATTTCTCTTTTTTTTGTACCAACACAAACTTTTTGTAAAGCTATGGGTGTGTGATGAGGTCAAACGCGAACTACTGAAGAACAAGTATTTGTAAAGAGAGAAACTGTTTACTTTTCTGTACCATTTGTCTAAAGACTGTGTGCCTTTTTACTATTGTCTTTTTAATAGGCTTTTATTTATTTAACACGTTTTAGTATAACTGTACGCTGAAATGTTTTCGTTTTCTAAAGCAAACCAGACCGAACATGCAGAATTGTTTTATATCTACGCTGGAGAGAGAATTTAGTGTCTTCCTTTGTTTGGCAATATAACTTAATAATCCAAACTTCTGACAAACGATCAGAAAACTAAGAAATGATGACAGAGGCACATTCTGTTTATTATAGCTACATTTGTGTCGGACTTTTTAAATATGAGCACAAACTCTGTTTATTTGGATCCATTTGCTTTCGACTCATCATAATTGTCTTCCTTACAGCAGTCGTTTTTCATTCTTCACATCATACCTCAGACACACAGAGTAAAAGCAGTCTAAACTAGCTTTTGTAGCTTTTTTTACACACTTTGATACAGAACATTTCCTCACTTGTCTTCTAAATAAAATATGTTATCTTTTCTCATGATTGGCTCACTTTTAAGACAGATAAAAACATTGACGTAAACTGATTTCCTTCCCCATCCCTCAGAACACCATGATATGATAAAAAAAAAAACTAAGATTTGAAACCTCTCACTTACATTTGCTCTAGTACTTCAACAATTTCCCTCGTCAGTTTTTAACATGGCAGTTTTATAATTAATCTATTGACATTAGCATTGTCGTCTCACACATTTAGTCACCGTTAACGTTTAAGTTTGTGTGTAGTTCATACTTTGAGGTACTTTAACTACCTTACACTCAAAGTCTCAACAGTGGAAACAGTTAATGGCCAAAGTAGCATGCAAATGTACGTTTGTGCGCGCACACACACACACACACACACACATATATATATATATGTATGTGTGTGTGTCTACACATTACTGTGTTTGTGTGTGCAAGCGTCCGTCAGGTCGCTTGATCACCAGCCCACGCTTTTCACAACTCCTTCCATTCACTTTGTTTATATGCGCTCAGATTGGTCCTCTACTGTTTATAACAGTGTATTTATTACCGTTAACTGTACATAAGAAATAATGTTTCTTTGTAAATGGATTAATTTATATGCACTTGCATTACCTAAAACTGGTGGTGTTTCTTGTGTAGTGGGCTCTTGGACTGAGTCTGTTTTATTTAGTAATATTGTTTATGTTTTAATATAAATAAATATATATTATATATACTATGTATGAATATATTGCACAATTTTCAACTGCCCAGAACAGTAGCCTATGAGACACGCGACCCATTGGTAACGGGGAGAGTCTGTAGATAAGACATAAATGCATACTGTAGACATCTGTCAGATATTAGAAGCTTTGTGTATCACTGTTTGGTGTAACATCGATAAATCAGTATCTCACGAGATTCTCCACAGAATGTGGCCCTCAAATATATACAACATTTTGAATGGAGATTGCTAAAAACGGCTCAGAAGTGGCCTGTAAATGCTCATTTGCAGGAGAGGAATTGGTCAGTAACGTCACAATCTCTGAACAACAATGTGAAATTGATATAATTACGAAAATGTGATCTTATGTAATTATTTGTGCTAATGTGAACTATTTTTCTGACCTTGTTAGCAGTTTTGAAATTCAAATTGTCAGTATAACTTTGTTAATCTATGTTTGAGATCTTTTGGTCCGATTTGCGTCCAAAAGGATTCAACAGAATTAGTGCTATCTGCATGAGGGATGAGTTTTTATCGTCTGGTTATCCCACATTGTTGCAGGTGAATATTCAATGTTTCACACAATGTATGGTAATAATATTGTATATTGTGTTCAATAAAATCTGAAGCTACTTTTCTATGAAGTGATTAAAGACAAAGCATGAATATACTCCATGTGTTAATCTCGTTCTTCATCGCTTTTATGTTACATGAACTCTATTTAAATCAATATCTTGTAAATTTTCACTGATTCTAGCAATATAATACAAACCAATATAACAGTAAAATAAATAAATAGATACAATAAATACAATACATTTTATTATAATGACATCATATGAGCATCTTTCAGAAATTGCCATGATTTCATACAACATTAAACAAAAGTCTGCATTTTTTTTAAATGAAATTAATTCTTTCATTAAGGATGGAAGCATATTGATCAAAATTGACAGTAAATATATTTACAATTTTACAAAAAATTATATTTCAAATAAATGCAGTTCTTTTTAACTTTCTATTACAAGAATCCCGGGGGGAAAAAAAAAGTATCACGGTTTCCGCAAAAGTATTAAGCAGCACAACTGCTTTCACTGATAGTAATAAGGAATTATTTTAAATTATATTATAAATAATTATAATATAAATAATATTTCATAATATTGCTGTGTTTACTCTTTTTTCATCAAATAAGTTCAGCCTCAGCATAAGTGACTTCTTTCAAAAATATAATATTAAAATTAAATTAAAAATATTAATTAAATTAATAAAAAATATAAATATCAGCTTCATATATTAAAGACAAATAAAAAATATATAAAGTATTATGTGAAAACAGGAATCTTAAATGAGGCCATCAGATTTGCATTTGAACCCTTTGTGTGGTCGTCTTGTTTGAAGCTGAATCCAGTGTGACAGGTCACATTGCATCCAGTGAATATCAGTCCTGTTCTGTTCCTCCAGCTAAGTCAGCCCTCAAATGACACAGTCCTGAGTGAAATCTGACACATACAGACACATTTCTCTCATGTTCAAGCACCTTGCTGTAATGCATGCAATCAACAAATGTTATGACTTTGAGTCTGTTACTGTTACTGATAAATGCAAGAGGGAGTATACTGCAGGACTTCCACGGCTATGGATAACTAAGGGTTTGGAAACATCATGCAGAGTGCACGAAGAAGCCCCTGAGAGTGTGTTAGCCTTGTAAATGAAGGCTGTAAATCAGTCTCATGATGGCTAGCCAGAAGAGTAAACAAATCTTGACCTGTATGCATTTATTCTACTACAGTATGTTTTCAACTGATTCCAGATGTTAATAGGAGAACCATAAGGTAAAATGCCTGCCATAAAAGAACCAAGTAAGGTCACATACAGACACATTTCTCTCATGTTCAAGCACCTTGCTGTAATGCATGCAATCAACAAATGTTATGACTTTGAGTCTGTTACTGTTACTGATAAATGCAAGAGGGAGTATACTGCAGGACTTCCACGGCTATGGATAACTAAGGGTTTGGAAACATCATGCAGAGTGCACGAAGAAGCCCCTGAGAGTGTGTTAGCCTTGTAAATGAAGGCTGTAAATCAGTCTCATGATGGCTAGCCAGAGCTATTTTTAACCTCCAATCAATTAGGAGAAGAGACTGGTGACAGTCTTTCTCCTTGTGAGTTGCTGCCCAGTATCAAGATGTCTAGCTCAGCCTGCTCGCCAAAATTGATTCAAAATGAAATCCATAAAACACTCAAACACGTACCGACATAAATGTGTCTGAGTGTGCATATACAAACAGACCCAAACACACACAAACGTGAGGAATATTTGGGTGGTTTAGTCACAACAATAGGTTATAAGTATTGCATATTATGTCTAAATCACTTTGTGCATGGGATCAACATGCTATCAGGGCAAATCAGTGGCTAATTCGCACGAATTTGTTTAGTTTCATTCATACGTTTTCATTTGATCTCCTTAGGGCCCATTGACAATTAGGTTTAGTAGTGGACCATAACAAACAACAAAGAAAAACCTAAATGTGAAAAACCAGCGTTTTATTTAATTTAACTGTTTATTTGCAATAACTGTTGACCAAAACAATGGATTTATATTTGCATATTAGTGTACCTGATTCATTCATTCATTCATTCATTCTGTTTAAACATTTTGTTAAACAAAAGGTTAAGACTGTGAAATCTTAACTTTTATTGTAGCGGAGCATGCTGTCATCAAAAATCTAAATGAATGTTCATCCATCCATCCATTCATTCATTCATGCATTTATTTATTTATTTACTTACTTATTTACCCTACACTGGGGCATGTGCCTATAAATACATTGAAATAAAAAATTAAATATAAAAATTAAATATAAAAATTAAATAAATAAATGAGTGACCATATATTATATATTTGGAGACCAAACCACACTTAAAATTATTATGATTATCTTTGCATTTGACTGTATAACAAGATATCAAATTGGCTGGCAGGTATTTTAAAGGAATTTTTGATTTGCATATGTCACTTGTTTTGGTATGTTGTATCTACAATCACATTTAGTCATTTTAAGTATCCAAAAATGTGTTATGCATTGAACTGTACATTGTCCGAAGAGTTAACTGCACATCGAGAATGGTACACTACATTTATCAACTCATCTGGACCACACAAGTATTGAATAATGCTCAAAGTTAACAAATAATTTTAAAATGATGCGACATATGGTGCAGTATCAGCTAGCTGTATAATTCTCTAAACAATTCTTTCCCTCCACCCACATGTCCCTGCATCCGCTCAGCTGTGTCTTCTCCGGGAAGAGAAGTGCAGTGAAGCTGGCAGACAGAGGGAGGGATGGATAAAGCAGGGAGAGGAGTAGAAGAAAGGGAAGCTGCTCTCTCCTGGGGGACAATGCTCTGCCTCAAATGAGGAACCGAAATGCTTTCTGACATTTGGTGGATGCAGCATGTGCCTGGCCTCAGCTGGCCCATAGAACGAGTGAACACACACTCACACAAACACACACAAATTAGGCCTATGCATAAAACAGCCATTTAGAAAATGCACTCATGTTTAGCCATCTTTATGCTTCATTTAGTGTGGTGGAATGTGTGCGTGATTTACATAAGACTTCTGCAGTAGTAAAAAGTGATGCAAATCTTATATGAGAACCTTAAATGTCTTACTTCCCCACAGAGAAGGCAGAGTGAGTCAGAGAGAGATCATATCATGAGTTGTGACCGTATGATATCATGTTGAATGCTAATCATCCTCTGTCTCTTCCACAAACATCAGAGTACAGGCTGCGCTAGAACACATGTCTTAGGCCTCTGATGATCTGCAGTTACTATGGCAACCTCATCATTGGACTGCATCTGTAACTCTTGCTACACCTCTGTATTAAACTTTGGAGATTTTTAAGAAATGAAAGCTCGTCTTTTCATGTAAACACAAAGGCAAAATCATTTCACATGTACATAAGGGTAGGCACGATGCCATTAGAGTGTGACTGCCATAAGAATTTTCAATCAATCCGGGATTGCCTTGGTTATACAATATGGATTTATTGATCTGTGTGTTCGGTACAGAGAAAATGACCCACAGCAAGCAGTGTGAAAACAAATGTACCTTTATTCAAAGACAGTTCATCAAAATAAATAAGATTCAGTGTTTACAAAATGTTATTGGTGTTTCTTCAGTTATAATTTGTCATATTTCGAGTCATATTTCTGAAAGTCATGATCATTTCCATCAAATCTCAGATCATGAATTGTGTTTAATAGCATTCTGTGATGGATACAAAAAAACATTTGTGTTGCTGGCTAATCACTAAATTAGCGCTACTACAGTAAATAAATATGCAACGTGATATCGTCACTTAATAGTTCCATATTTTCAAAAGCAATGTAGGCTACATAACATTTTAGTGCACTGGAATCTATTTTATAAAATAATACGTGGATCATAAATCGGTCCAATCGGCCTCTGTGTTTACATGAGTCTCATAATCACGTGGCAACAGTTTTCTCTCTCTAATGCTAGTCACGTCTTAATTTTGAATTAACTCTCCAATATTATACAGATTCTTTATATTTTACAAAAATATTGTGTTGTCGGATCTGCGCCACGGAGAAAGCTAAAAAATAGTTTCTTTCTTTTTTTTTCTTCTTCTGTGTTTGTAGTGTGAGAGAGTGAGAGAGTTTGTTTTTGTTGTGAAGGGCATGTCCACACACACACACACACACACATTTTTTGCAAATGTGGATTCATTTGCTGTTGTGCTTTAATTTGAAGTTATGGGTGGTGGTTTTGTTTTCATGTGACGATGAAAACATCGTGTGACGATGTTTTATTTCCTACTCTATTTCGACAACGCGATGTCAAATAAATCATGTGAGCTTTCGTGATACACTATACAAAATCATCAGTATTCTTTGTCAGTATGGTTGCATTGTTGTTTTGTACAATAACCAACATGTAAACATGCTTAAAACAAGATATTTACTTTATTTTTTAGAAGCAAAACTAGCATGAGATAGCTCATAAATATTATATTAGCTTTATTTTTCATACCCCATCCATTAGAAGTTTATTTTTCTCGTTAAAGCTTTAATCCAAGATAATTTAGTGTGGTTAGGCTATTCACAACATTTTAAGATACTGTCCTTCAGAACTCTGTTGAAGAAGCCAAGGGTTTATATTTGACAGTCATTGTATTAGGGGTGAAGATGGATGTGGATTTGAGATGTAGGCTAATTATGGGGAAATTTATTTTTGAGTATTTTGGGATTTATGGTTAGAATGTTGTAGTTCTACACCCTTTGTGCTAGTGTACAGAAATATGTTAAGCATGTTTTGTACATCATCTTTTAAAAGTGTATTAACAGTTGTGTTTTTGTCTACATAGGTGATATAACAGCAGGTGAAGAGGGGAATTAGTGCCGGTTTATTCTCTGTTTACATGCGGGTTTACCTCATGGCAACCACAACATGTTTCCTTCGATCCTAGGACCTCAGATTTCAAGAAAGTCATGGTAAATAGTTTGATCTGTATTACCCAAGGTAATTTATTGTTGTTTACTTTGTTTTGGAGTTTGTCAGTAGCTAAGCGATACAGTAGCTGGCATGTATGATGATCTTTATTATAACCACTTAAAATGCATAGATTAAAGCCTGCTAATGTTAGTGATATCCTCTATTATTCTATTAAGTGTAAAATGTTAAGACAAATATAGGGATCACTCTACATTTGAACCTGGAGGCCTAAAACATTTCCAAGACAAACCTAATGGGCAATGGCAAAATGATGGCCAATGAATGATGGCAAAATCTGCTCAAGAAAAGCAGCTGATTTTCAGCACTGACTCTTTTCAGTTTTCTCCCAAAAATCTAATTTTTTCCATCATTTTCTCAAGTTATTCAAGTTATTTCAAACTTGTATGAGTTTCTTTCTTCTGAGCAGCACAAAATAAGATATTTTGAAGAATGTTGGTAACCAAACAGTTGTCTGTAGCCATTGGCTTCCATAGTATGGAAAGCTAATATGGAAGTCAACTGCTTGGTTACCAACATTACTTTATTTGTGCTCAACAGAAGAAAGCAACTCATACAGTTTTGGAACAATATGAGGGTGAGTAAATGATGACATAATTTTCATTATTGGGTGAAAAATCACGTCACAACACCAGGAGAATCCAAACTTATTCAACACAGAGGACATAATTAATACACAGTCTCTTTAGTCCAAATCAACCAAGTATTTTCAGAATGACTGTATGTGCATTCTCAGTTTTTTAAAAGCAGGCATGTTTTCTCATTAATAGGTACCAGTGTAGCCAGCTGCAGTAATATGGACTGTAACAAGTAAGGACTTGTGCTGGCTATGAAATCCTCAGAGGTTTGCATTACTGTTAACGTTGTGGAAAACATGCCGTGTTCGGTAGCTTGTCAGATAAAGTCAACCCTCTACATTGCGAGTAAATCACTCGCATATGCGATTAAATCTTCACGCTGGGCGACGAAATAATGTCTAATATTAGCCAATGGCTAATAAATTCTCAGATTTTACTCGCCAGTGTGTGAGTTGGAGGCTGAGTATATGATTAGCACATATATATTTTCACTCACAGAACACTCTGACTGAGCGCTTCAGAGTTTCACTCTCCGTCAAGCGATCTGTGATATTTTTCAGTTCATTTGAATGGATGCGCAGCGCACCTGTGTTTAACGTACTGTAAATTCTAGTGTGAAGGCGCACACCTTGCCGTCACTTTGTCTCACACACACGCAGAGCACACCTACCTAAAACGGCTCGTTCTAACACGCCTCCACATATCTACCTCACTATGTGGGAAGATTTGCATAACGCCGCCCAAATGTTCACGCAAAGAAAGAAGGCGTAACTTTTATTCTCACTGTAGTATTGTTGCCGCTGCCGCCATGTCCTGAAGACGCTGTGTTTTTCTTTGTGAAAGCGAAACTACTTTGTTTGGTCTTCCAAAAGAGGACGATATCCGCTTCGTCATGCCTGGAGCTGATCCGTGCTGGTCGCTGAGGGAATACATCAACTTAGTGCTGTGGATCGCCGGATCGGCTTTCACCGTGGACGAAGCCCGGGGTCGTCACATGTGCTTGCCGCTCCTTCGTCGGATCCGCCGGCTGCGCCGTTCTCAACCCCGCCGCTGCTCACTCTAGCCCGGCCTCAACTCACGCTAAGCCGGGGCTTCCGCTTGGCCGCTGTGTTTTTCGTTGTCAAAGCGAAACTACTTTGTTTGGTCTTCCAAAAGAGGACACGACTACAAATCAGTGGTTAAGTTGTATTTACAACACTGTTCCAGAACAGTTTAACCCAAATATCCAGATGTGTGCAGCACATTTTATGGAGGACTGTTTACTGATCCTGGGAGAGTAACGTTAGACTAAAATGCCGGCAGTTCTGACTCACAGTCTGTAAGTAAATTTTCATTTAAAGGATTTGCCACTGATGATTCAAACGCGAGTTTTGGGCAGCAGAGTAGCACTTGTTGTTTGTCATTTCTCTGATCACAAATGCAGACAGAATTTTATGTTTACGCGGCGCGATGCAACGCAATGCAACACGTTGTTCTTTTTAGCAGCATCATATGACCCCTTTAATAATGCATTGTGAAGACTGAAGGGCGTAAGTTGAATGGGCTAGTGTTTGCAGGAACTACTGTTTGCAACACCTCCTTGCGATCTGCAGTACAGTACGTGACCCACTGCACACACTCAGCTCAGGTTACACGTATCCAATATAGGGTAGCGTTTGCCCAAGACAAGACACAAAATATGACCTAGTAACTTGCCAAGACATGCTTTCTGTGACATTACAGACTGTCCACTTTTTGCATCCAAGACTCTTTAACTAACTAACCAGCAATGTTTCTTGTAATGCTTCTTGTTGTTAATGTTAAAAACTTATTGCTGTTGGGAAAAGAGAAACACCCCACGAATCCAACCTGTTAAGTGTTCACTGTGTCATTTTTTACAAAGAAACCATCCAATGCAGTTTAGATTTTGGTAAACACCCTGTCTGAGGGACTTTAATTTGAAACAACAACCTAAAACAAAGGTATATATAGTGTTTAATTGATTAATTTACAAAACTTGCAGAATCTGATGTTTATCATTCATAAATAGAGGAACCATAAAAGATACATTTAGTTTAGTTTTTTTGTTACATTTTTGAGTACTGCCCTGATTAAGCTATTTAACAGATATTTAAATGTTTTACAAAATAAAAAATAAATTAATGTATTAATTAATTTAAATTTATTTATTTTGTGAATTAAGCAATGCTGCATTTTTTCAAGTTTTCTCACAGATTAATTTATATAGACAAAATCAATGCACATGTAGGCAGATTTCTTTTTTCATGTTTTCTCACAGATTCATTTATATAAAGAAAATCAATGCACATGTAGGCAGATTTCTTTTTTCATGTTTTCTCACAGATTCATTTATATAAAGAAAATCAATGCACATGTAGGCAGATTTCTTTTTTCATGTTTTCTCACAGATTCATTTATATAAAGAAAATCAATGCACATGTAGGCAGATTTCTTTTTTCATGTTTTCTCACAGATCGATTTATATAAAGAAAATCAGTGGACATGCGGATAGATTTTTTTCATGCTTTCTCACATATTCAATTATATGAAGAAAATCAGATAGATTTCTATTTTTTTCCCCAAACACATTTTTTCTGTTTATTCTGGAGCAACATTAAAAGTTCAGAGTCCTTGTACACATGCAGCTTAGCAAGGAAAAATGCTAACCAGTCATTTGTTTTTGATCAAATAATCATTTTGGCTAACAGTTGATTTTAACGTTTTGCTCTATTTAGTCATTTTACAATTTTGAGTCATTTCATTAGTTTTAATGAAATTTATAATAGTTTCAAATGATGATAAAGCAAGATTCCTGTTTTTAATTATAGAAAAAAAGTCTGTGTTTTGCTGACACTCTTTTTTGGCTGCTCATGCCGTTCATGGATCCCAGCTCACGATGAGGATCCATTTGAAGTCAGTACCATATTTACTCACACTTACCTGAGGAAATCTAACAGCTGGTTAAAATTTGTGACACAGCCCTGCAAAAGTCCACATTAAAGTGAAATCGGAATTGCAAAAAGTCGTCATAAGAAAGGGGGGGAATGGGGGACACTCATCTCTGTCGAAGAGCGAGGGGAACTATCAGATCATTTTCCAAAAGCTTGCAGTCACACAGCACAAATGCATGACACAGTTTGGAAACAAACCATGTTTCATTTGAGATGTCTGAATGCCTAGCAACAGCTGTGCTATTAATTAAGCAGATTATGCAAGTGACAGTGATTCAAACACACTGTAATTGAAACAGCGATGCTGCCACTACGCAGACGTTTTTGCTTGTTCTCATTTCAACTTGGCACGACAGAGTGACATGATGTTGCAAGGTGGCTGTAACCGAAACCAAACCGTTACGTACGTCATACTTGTCATACCGCCATCGCAACCTCTGTTGACCCAGTCATGGCTCAGCGATATTTGCAGCAGCTGGCGTTTGCCTGACTCCTTTCACGTCCCATAAATCAGCACTCTATCCCAATGAGAGTTTGGCAGTGTCCTGTGACCTTGATTCTCAAGGTTTAAAAGCTCCTTGCATTTCTACAAAAGCAAAGTTTGGAAGAGCAAGGAAAACATATTTGATAAATGGCTCCCCAGTTCATCTTAGAAAAGGTTTATTTTTATTTTTGCTGTTATTGCTGTGCATGCATCTTTTCTTCTCCACCTGTTTTTTATTGTGACCCTGCTGAGGCAATGAGCATTTCGCTGTCCAGTCGTCATGATTTAATTTTGCTATTTTTGTATTGCATTAGTTTATAATATTTCCCATATATTTTCCATAATAATTTTTGACTTTTCAGTGTGAGATAAATCTATATTTGGCACATTTTACCTGTAAAAGTAAACCTGCGTAATAATTATGCACACCTGAGTAGGCATTTTTCACTTCCAGCCCTTGTTAACAATTAAATGTCACTCATAAATGATTAAATACAAAATTAATAGTAGTTATTATGATTGATGTGGGTAGGACTTGGAACTGGTAAAATGTGCTTGGAAAAAAAACTATGACCAGAATATCAAGTTGCATAATAATTATGCATGCACTGTACAGTATATAACACAAATAAATAAAAAAAACACAGAAAAAATCAAGAAGTTTACTGAAATCATAATTATTTTATTCAACAAACAGTTTTGGAAACTTCTGGAATCACAACGAACTGTGGTAAATTCGTATATTGACACACACTCATTTTCTGATAATAGAAAAGATCACAAACAAGCAGTTTTGTCATAACTACAGCAGAAATGCTGGAGAAAATAACTATCCTAATATTCTATATGGCTGCCTTTATTGTGTTGGACAATTGTCTACACTCTAAAAAAATGTTGGGTTATTTTTTTTAACCCAAATGCTGGGTTCCGCCTGTTGGGTCATTTTATTGGGTTATTTTTAATATTTTTACCCAGGTGCTGGGTTATTTGTTTAACCCAAACGCTGCGGGTTCAGCTTGTTGGGTCATTTTATTGGGTTATTTTAATGCTGGGTTATTGTTTTCTACCTAACCGCTATGTTGAACTTGAGCTTGTCTCCGTTGAAACTTATCAACAATGCAGCTGCTGAACGAGCCCCCAATGGGATGTATCTCGATCGAGCACTGGCTTTTTAAGTCCACAGGAGAGAGTGCTCAGCTCCGCCGCCGCCGATTTGGTGCACTCTTTTGGGGAAATAAAGGTTTGTATACATTTTATTTCATTTATAAAGTATTTAATGTGGTGTAAATTATATTATTTAATATTTTTACCCAGGTGCTGGGTTATTTGTTTAACCCAAACGCTGCGGGTTCAGCTTGTTGGGTCATTTTATTGGGTTATTTTAACGCTGGGTTATTGTTTTCTACCTAACCGCTATGTTGAACTTGAGCTTGTTGAAACTTATCAACAATGCAGCTGCTGAACGAGCCCCCAATGGGATGTATCTCGATCGAGCACTGGCTTTTTAAGTCCACAGGAGAGAGTGCTCAGCTCCGCCGCCGCCGATTTGGTGCACTCTTTTGGGGAAATAAAGGTTTGTATACATTTTATTTCATTTATAAAGTATTTAATGTGGTGTAAATTATATTATTTTACCCAACGCAACATAAGAACGAGATGTCAGTCAGCTGCGTCAGCAGCGGTCGTGTTGCGTTGGAAACGCCTTTGCCTTGCATAACATAAATGGATTTTATTCGTTATAATATTGAGTGTAATTTAATTTAATGTTAAAATATGTTCTCTAATTTCAGTACAGTAATGTTCATCTTTTGATTATTGCTGTTGCCTATAGTAATTCTTTGTGTGATTTTTAATTTCCAGCCCATTTTAAGCCAGCAATATAATAATTTTTAAACAATATATTAAACAACCCAGCATGGTGGGTAAAAACGTTTAACCCAACCAGCTGGGTCAAAATAACCCAGCATGTGTTCTGTCCAATATTTACCCAGCGCTGGGTTGCAAATAACCCAAGTTGGGGTTTTTTTAACCCAGAATTTTTTTAGAGTGTAACATAGATGATGAAATTACAGTGATTAACTTGGGATACTTTAGAAAGCTTCCGTAAGAAAAATGAGCTTAAATCAGCAAATTATTTTGCACAACTATTTTATTCTCAAGCTATTATTCCGAAATCAAACAGATAATTTGATACAACCAAATAAAAAAAATCTAAATATATATTTATCACACATACAGGTAGTTGCTTGGTTTGTCAGTTGGTTGATGATGTTTGGGCAAGTTCATATTTGAACTGACTAGGCCAGCAGAGAAAATCATTACTATTTAGCCTTGCCGGATGGAAAAGCATGATGAAAGATGCTGGAATATTCTTGGTGAGCTGTGTTTCAGGTTAGATGATTCAGTCTTTGAGTGGGTTGAAGCCTCGTATACTCATACAGTTCTTGGTAAGAAAACAAAGGAAAGGAAACCCATTTTAATCTCTTCATCATGTCTTTGCACATGTAACAACATTTTTTTCCATAATGCTCTATCACATGCTAGTCAACTGGCCCTAAATGAGCCAGCATAGTCTCTGCCAGCTTCTTTGTGTGTTCCCTTAAAGCTCATATGCTTTGCCACACTGCCTCAAGGAGGAGAGCAGGCGCAATCGTTTCTCTTTCATGTGTCAATGCAGATTTTTAGTGTGTAGGAGTGCCCTACATACAGGTTCCCTAGTGCTTCTGCCGGATATCTCTCCTTCTAACGTTACAATCTCATGAGATCCGACCCCCGTGATTGACCTAACCAATGTGGGGTCCATCAGAGGGTCATACGGCGGAAGTGATTCTTCCTCTGAGTCTAGAAATAGAGCTTGGCCAAAAGTGTCAGTTCACTGTGCATTTATTTAGCTTGAGAAATCCCACATCTATTACAGAGACCTGGTTATTTGCGCTAGTTAGGCACTTCTCTGTCACTACATATGCACAACCCAAATTATAGTGTCCTGTCTTAAAGTAATCCAGTCAGGTGGACGAGCTCCGTTTTATAATGATAGAAACAGTAGATGGGACAGGAAACAATATTGAGTGATAATGGGATTGGTACATGCAAAGCCGTCACTTAAATAAATAAATAAAATTGTATCTTATACAAAGTCCCTTAAGGCAAGTCATTTAACTTGGCGGGCATCTTTTAAACGCCTCTTGGGCAGCTATTTCAGTCCACCAAGCTTACAAATAAATATCATATTTGACATCACCAATGAAATGTGACAGCTGTCTCATAAATGTTGTTTCTTATTCTGAAATAGTGTAAAAATAAACTTGTTTTTCAGGCTAAACCAGTATAATAACAGCAGCTGCAGTGATTCGATGAATTAACCAATTAGTGATTGGTTTATTTATTCAGAAGGTGGGACTATTCCGCCAAATTGTGCATTGCATTTTTTCCCATTCTTAAAGGGTTTGTTCACCCCAAAATGAAAATTCTGTCATTAATTACTCACCCTCATGTCGTTCCAAACCCGTAAGACCTCCGTTCATCTTCGGAACACAAATTAAGATATTTTTGATGGAATCTGAGAGCTCTCTGACCCTCCATAGACAGCAACGCAACTGAAATGTTCCCAGACAGAAATGTAGCAAGGACATCGGTAAAACAGTCCATGTGACATCAGTGGCTCAACTTCAATTTTGCAAAGCTACGAGAATACTGTTTGTGCGCAAAGAAAACAAAAATGACGACTTTATTCAACAATTCTCCTCCCCCGAGTTACTGTCTTCCGCCATTTTGGAGAGTATCACAATGCGTACGCACGCTTTACCCAAGTGTAAACAACGCTGATTACGTTCATGCACGCGCTTTCCCCTCCTAACGTAAACAACGCTGATTACGTTCTTGGGTACTCTCCAAAATGGCAGAAGACGTAACTCGGTTGTGACATCGTACTCGTGTTTGTAATAAATTAAGATTTTTTTTTACTTTTTGGAAAGAAATTTATTTATTTTTTTTAAATTTTTGCTTCTGCTAAGTGAGTCCTCTATTCATAATATTTATTTCTCCATGGAAAAATTGTCTTATCTGAAAAAGGAGAGAAATGTGCTCCAATCAAGCACCTTTTATAAGCAAAAACAGCCCAAAACAGTTCTATCGGTGGATTTGGATGTGAGAGGACAACAGGGGATGGACTTTTTCACTGGTTATTATAGATTATAAACTGGTTATATGGACAAAAGTGATGGTTTTAAGTTAAAATGATGGATTTGTTTATTACAAGCACACAGCTTTTCACTTTAAAATTGTTAATTGATGGGGTCTTATCTGAAAAAGGAGAGAAATGTGCTCCAATCAAGCACCTTTTATAAGCAGCCCAAAACAGTTCTATCGGTGGATTTGGATGTGAGAGGACAACAGGGGATGGACTTTTTCACTGGTTATTATAGATTATAAACTGGTTATATGGATAGAAGTGATGGTTTTAAGTTAAAATGATGGATTTGTTTATTACAAGCACACAGCTTTTCACTTTAAAATTGTTAATTGATGGTTTGGAGTCATGTGGATTACTTGTGAATTATTGTGATGTTTTTATCAGCTGTTTAAACTCTCATTCTGACGGCACCCATTCACTGCTGAGGATCCCTGATGTACTGCTAAATTTCTCCAAATCTCTTCACATAAAGAAACAAACTCATCTACATCTTGGATGGCCTGAGGGTGAGTACATTTTCAGCAAAAGTGCATTTATGTATGAAATATTCCTTTAACCACAAATTAGCCTATATGCAGTTAGTGTGCCCAGTTTATGGGAAGTATACTCTGCTTTAGGTGTGGAGTGAGAGAGATGCGGGAAATGAGATTGGGGAGGGGTACAGAAGTACATTTACTGCATTGTTTATTCAGGCCTAAGGTCTCATCTAGAACCTCTAACTGCTGTGTAAAACTAAATATACACACACACTCACACACAGTATAATGACACCAGACTATTAGAGGTCCTAAACTGAGACCCTCTCTAGAGAATTCAAATTATAAGAGTGGCGTGTTAAACTTTTCCACTGTCTCGTTCTCAGCTGTGCTCTCGGGGACAGTCAACACACATGACCTTCTCTCTATTAATAAATCATGTGAGTGAAGATTACAAAAATCTTTAGAATATCAATAAATGTGATGCTGATTGATTGGATGATTGCAGCATTATGTAGTCTAATATTTTGGTATAATGACTTCAAAACTTGTTCATTTGACTGCTGTTCCTAGCAAGCAGTCAGGCTTATGGCTCTCGTGGCACTTTCTTCTCATTAACTAAAGTAATTTCAACTCATATCAGTATTTCATGGCCATTTATTATTTATTCAGTAAGACGTCATGCAAGTATAATGTTCAGTCTGCCGCTCATTATCACAAAATAAACTCCTTCAGGATGATGTAAAACTCCTCTGCTTCCATTGGGGTCCTGATCACCCTGTCTGGGTTTATTGATAATGACTGGTTCAATGTACATTATTCTTCTGATTATGTCTTTTCCCTATGAATATATCGCTAATACTATCAGTTGGTTATAAGTAGAGAAATAATTTATTGCAGTCATTGA
Organism: Sinocyclocheilus rhinocerous; assembly: GCF_001515625.1. Classification (NCBI taxonomy): domain Eukaryota; kingdom Metazoa; phylum Chordata; class Actinopteri; order Cypriniformes; family Cyprinidae; genus Sinocyclocheilus; species Sinocyclocheilus rhinocerous. The sequence goes on from NW_015647461.1 coordinate 535,139, forward strand.
ACTAGTTTTAAATGATTCTTTAATAAGGTGTAAAATACAGTATATTGCTTTAAAGTGTGTGGTTTATATTAGGTCATTGCTAGATTCTCATACATACTTATGCTCTTTTATTTTTTTTAGTATTGTATGGGGAGACATTTTGAGACAGAGAAGAGAGTTTTTGGCACTAATAGAAATTGGAATAAAATGTATTAAAATTCAAAAGTGCTATTACTGTGATTATATAAGGTGCTTTAAAAGATGCCTTTAATTAATAGGAAGTAGGAAACGTCAAGGATAGGATTGGAAAATAAAAGGGTTTGTTAAACGTGCAGTTATTAAGTACCCTGTAAGCATCAGTCATAGAATTCTTATTCATACTTATAGCTTAGTGTCTTCTTAGACTAACTGATGGTGCCACTTTTTTTGGTTATTTACATTTAACAGCAGTGTCATGGCAAACATATCTTGACAGGTCTGTCTTACTGGTTGCTGATAAGTTTGTCATGCACATTTTAATTCTTCTTTCACCAAGCATACTGGCAACTTGGCTGTCAGTGATGAACTTTTGTTGTATGGATGAAAGCATTTTTATTATATTGATAGTAATTCCTTTTTTGTTCCACAGGAAAAAACAATTGTGTGAGATTTGATATGAGGGTGGCATTCTGTTTAAATTATTCAGTTATGTGTAGGATGACTGATCTGATTTGATTGTCTAAACTTATCCATGTGAATAGGTGATTTCTGCCACAGGAATCTAGACAGTCACATTTTTTAAACTACAGTAATCATGCAACATGCAAATTATCGAAGACACAAGGGAGTTGCATTAAAAATACATTGGGCTCAACAATCTGAGAAGGCACGTCAGTCAGTCTGAATAGGCATGACGTTGACTCTGTACTCTTCAGACAGGCATACAAAGAAAAGCCATCATCTACAATTCTAGAACGTGGTTTTCCTTATCTCTTCACAGCATTTACAGCACTGCTGATTCAGACTGGCTTGCACTGAGATCAGCGCAAACGTATGAAGTCATAACCTCTCTTGAACCCAAAACTACTGAAGGGTAACTGTTAAACACGTCTGCACGTGTGGAAAGTCCCCACATCTTCATAAGCTTTGTGTAACAGACTCTCGTTCCGTTGCCGATGAGCGACGATGATTACGGGAGTGACCCAAACCAAAACAACATTCCTGGTGCAGAGCGATGGCACAGATTAGCGAATTGCCCGTCTGCTCCTCTCCTTTGCCTACGTGCCGTTTACCAAGCAATGCCCTGTAGAAGACGGACGAGGGTCGTCTCACACTTTCACACACCCTCATCAGCTCACTTCCTGCCTACTTGCTGACCAAAAAGAGTTGAGCTAGACGAGTTTTTAGAGCATATCGCAGCATCTCATATCAGCAACAAATGCTGACTATCAAACTAAAACACCAAAACAGGTTCAAATGAGACTTAAAGGGATAGTTCACCCAAAAATGAAAATTCTGTCATTAATTACTCACCCTCATGTCGTTTCAAACCCGTAAGACCTTCGTTCATCTTTTGAACACAAATTAAGATATTTTTGATGGAATCTGAGAGCTGTCTGACCCTGCATAGACAGCAACGCAACTGCATCCGTGTGACGCAGCTGACACAGAACAGCATATGATGTTTGCGTTCAGTGGATATTCTCCAAAATGGCACCAGGGTGATGCGGAGGAGACAAATTGTTGAATAAAGTCGTTATTTTTTTTCTTTTGTGCACAAAAAGTATTCTCGTAGCTTCGTATAATTGCGGATGAACCACTGATGTCACATGGATTATTTTAC
>NW_015647461.1:537087-540045 GCF_001515625.1 Sinocyclocheilus rhinocerous
ATATATATTTAATTGAGACAGATTATTATGTTATGACCGATGCTAATATTCTATCATTTTTGTTATGACAGTACGATTTTTAATATTTTTTTAAACAGTACAATTTTTTGTCTCTTAAGCTCACCGAGGATTTATCTGATCAAAAATGTAGTAAAACAGTTATATCGTAATATATATTATAACAATTTAAAACAACTGTTTTCTGTGTTAATATATTTTAAAATGTAATTTATTCGTTCTGATGGCAAAGCTACATTTTCAGCAGCAATTAATCCAGTCTTCAGTGTAATATGATCCTTCAGAAATCAATATTATTATCAGTATAAATAAATAATTAAACTAATCGTAATGTCCCAAGACTTTTAAATCAAAGTATATTTTAAAAAATGAAGCACTGAGATATTCTGTAAAATCAGTCGTTTGAAGTACTACAAGTACATTTAGGAATTATAGTACAGTATAAAAATGCTATGAGTATTTGGTAACACTTTACTTCAAGCCTTTATGTATAATTCATTATAAAGAGTTATTAAAGGTTAGAATGCATTATAATTATTCATAAGATGCGTTGTAATACATTACATTTTGTCGTAAATAATTATAACCGAATTTAAAATGCATAGTGTAACAATGAATTTAAAAGTGTTATAATGTATTAACTGTGGTTACAATTATTCATGAACTTAAACTGTAACTTGGTGGTTTTAAAAGTTGTTTATCCGAGTATGACCCACATACATCACCTTTCCTTTTTAATGCTGACTTTGTTCTTTAGCTCTAATGGTTCTGACTGAGATAAAAAGATATAAAGTTATTATAAACAATTTTTTACATCTTTTACTGGAATTCATCCTTTGGTTATGCCAGTGAGTTGTTGAAGATATCATTTTGTGGAAACACCTTATTAAATATTATTTATTTATTTATTTATTTAATATAATATGACTGACAAATATAGCCAAAAGTGGTATGTGTGAACTTACACCTCTGGAGTTATACTGTGACAAATTTACTGTCATCTCATGATTTAGATTTTAACAAGTTCAAATTATTGTTATAATGTATTAACTGTGGTTACAATTATTCATGAGATTGTACAATTCATTATAAGGTGCACTGCAAGGCATAATTAATGCATTAAAACTACTTTTATAATACATTATACATAAAGGCTTTGAGTAGTGTTACCATGACTTTTATAAATTAAGATTAACATTTATTATAATAGAAAATCAATTTAAATCTGTTTTTAATATCAGTAGTGGTGATTTTATTAAATTTTTTTTGTATTTTGCATTTTATTTTCAAATTTCACGAGAACCAAGAGCATTCAGATGAGAAATGCAGCGCATGTGTCAAGACTTTGCCCCCCTATGTCTCCTGTGAGAGCCACTGACTAGTTTTAGGCCCCACAAATAGGGATCTCTCAACGCCTATGGGTGGACTTTGTCTTGAGGGACAATCACACCCAGTGAGATGGGCGGTTGTGGGCGGTTTTGAACTCGGACGCATTTTGGGGCCCTTTTTTGACTCCTGCAGCACCGTGGCAGAATTACACGTTTACATGTCAAACACACCCTCTGAAGATCCCCAGATAAGCAGCCATTTACTGCACAATTAAGGCCAAACAGGTGCACACCCAGCACACGCACTCGCCCGATTCTAAATCAGTTGGTAGCTGCTATAGTGTGTGTCGATGTATGTGAAGACTAATGATCCAGATGCCCAGAGCCTGCCTGCCATCTATTGGAGACTAAAATAACACTTGAGGGGGAAAGTAGGTCAGCAAACGTGGAGGAGGAGAGAATTGCAGGAGAAAAACCGAGACGTGAGAGAGTGAGAGTGGGATGAAGGAGACAGAATAGAGACTTGAGAACATCACAGCTGGCTACATGTTACATGTCTCTTTTTTTTTTAAAACTGTCACATATTTGTCTTTTGCTGTATCTGTCTGTTAAATTGTCTCCCATCCCAGATATTTGCCCAAACCTTGTTATGACAGAATAGTGTCAGCATAGCTTGAATCGCTCATGCAACATTGAGAGGTGTTTTACAAAGTATGTGGCTTTTGATAAAACCTAGGCCTTTTCTGACAGCAAAAGGTTCTTTTATTTGTACATAACAAAAGAACAGAATTTTTTAGGTGAAGTACCAAGAGCAACAACAACAAAAACAATTAGTTCCTTTATTTTCCTGTGAACATGTATGGACATGCAACCTCTGTTGTATCCTTAAAACTGTTTGAATTAAAAAGTAAATCTCACTACAGCAATTTTACTGAAATCAGGACAACAGTTTCTGTTCCATTAAATTGCAGATTCATCATCCCATATACTAAGTGCATTTGTTTTTCTGGTTAATTCAGTCAGGAGCAAACTTACACATTATTACCAAACCAAAAATGAAGAATATCAAGAGAAGTGGTATCTGTTATTTAAATAAGGATATCTATTGTAGTTATTTGATTTAATATAATATTCTTTTTTGGTCTAAAATACAGAGAATTTCTCACGTTGACACGCAGACAACTGTAAATTACATTAAATAGCACAAGATGGCAGCGTTGCACTGAATTGTTGCAGTGCAGAATTGCATGCTACGATTATAATGTATACTGCCTTCTATTTTTTTTTTTTTTATTGAATATGAATATTGAATATGCAATTATTAGTATTTTTGAACGGTGGGGTGCTGAATTGTTGCCAGACCTCAATACAATTAATGCAATTTGAGTGCTGTCCATTTATTATCTCAGAAATATAAGTATGTTTGTTTAATTTATGAGTGATTGTTTAAAGCTGCAGTCCGTAACTTTTTTTGGTTAAAAATGATCTGAAATCAATATTTGAGCAAGTACATAACCAACCAGTGTTCAAAACTATCGCCTTACTTTAGCCCGATTCACAGCGGTTAGCTTATAATAATGTTTTCTAATTTGAGTGGTACGGGTAGGTTTTC
>NW_015647461.1:541773-544246 GCF_001515625.1 Sinocyclocheilus rhinocerous
GTAAAAACAGTTTTAGCAGTCATTATCCGTGTTTGCCATTGTATCGCGTTTACTACAGTTCAGTGGATCAGGAGGCGCTGGCTCATGGCTGCCTTGTGTGTGACTGAGTGGAGGCGGGGCTAATTTGCGTATTCATAGATCCGCGTATAGTAAATGAGGCAAGGGTGTAAAGTTGCATTCAAGCTATTTTAAGGCATGAGAAAATTATTTTCACAAGAAAAAACATTTAAATATGTAATTTTGATGATCAAAGATGAGTTTTGAAGGATAACATTTTTGACTACAGGTGGACTTTAAATGTATCATTTTGATGGCGGATTGTAATCCATAAAGGATTATGTGTTTATGAAACACATGTGAATGAAATTAAATTATATTCCAGTTATAAATGTGCTTCTGATTACGGATAGCCTGGGATTACAAAGATTTGTATTTTAAAGAAATCCAGTTCGAAGGGAGCATAATTTGCTTTTTGGGTTAAAATAATTTCTTAATATGAAATTCGAAGAGTATGACAATTAGATTAGACTGTGCAGAAATTTAAATCTACACGCTAATACACACTATAGTCATAGTCACCAATGCTGATGTTGTTAACATTAATCATTTGAGAATAATATATATATTATTATAACAATAATAATAATTTGAACGGTTTGATGTGATATGAGCTAACCGATCTTTAGATTTAATCACCATTGGTAGCGAGATTTATGGTAATGCTTTTTTCCTCAGTTGGTCAGAACAAACGTGGCAGACTTGTTACTTACTTGTTCAGATGGCAATATACGGGTGACAGTTCTTATTTGGGTCATATATATACAAGACGTAGGCTAGAATCTGTGATTGCGAAGTACAGTAAATATCCACACCGGTGCGGTGACTGACTGCCACACATACTCTTCAGAACATTAGATTCATCTGCGCTGGAGCCGTGCCGACTCACAACCCATGCAAGCTAGATAATTCCGCACCCAGCTGCAATTCCAGGTTTTCAAACAGAGATGGCGACAAAGAGGCAAAATTTACGGACTGCAGCTTTAATTAAATTTTATTTTTATTTCAATTGTATGATTATTTAATTTTTAAATGTCTGATCATATAAAAGAAAGAGATTTGATATTTTTGGTATTTTTAATTTATTATTTTAGTTGATATTATTTAAATTTAATTTGCCAGACTGAAATGTAAGGTCAAGTTGAGTGCATTGCATTATGGGATACAGTATTACACAGCGTGATCTGTTATGTACTACACATTTATGCAAATGTACAGTAGTCTGTCATCCACATATTCCATGCATATAGAAAATTTGGCAACTTAGCACATTAAATATGATGCACACTCAGGCCCGGCGCCAGAGGGAAAAGCTGCCTATAACTCCTGGTCTAGGATCTGTTTTCTTCGTAATAATAACATAACGAAATAGATTTGGCAAACAATCCAGTGTATCTGCCCTTCTGCTTTGGAAAGCATCAAATGTTTTTACAATGCATTTTCGCTGAGGGGAGCAAAGTAGCCAATCACAGACATGTTTGTTGATTTCTAAAATGCAATGGCCAATCAGATGTGTTTAGGTTGGAATCCACGCACTCACCTCTTTTTGTCTAGTACTGAGTTATATCATGCTCGTAACTTCATTAAAAAAAGTTTCATTGTGTGGTCACATTTATTGGTTAAAACGGAACTTTGTGAGATTGTGATCGTAAATGAGTGACAGTTTTTAATAAATTTAAAGGGAGCGCTCTTTGCATGCTGTGTACGATAATATATTCAGAATTTAAATAAAACGTGTGTTTTTCATGATTGACAAGCGGCCAAATATGACACAGAGATAGCTAACTACTACACTATATAGAAAAAGATAATAGCCTAATTTTAGAAGCACAAAGTGATGTGATTCTGCAACCGAGCCTGGTCCAAACCATAGACTGTATAAAAACATGGACGTAGTGTCCGTGGCGTCACCCGTAAGTTCCTGAAGAGCGTTTTTGAAGCTCAAAGTGGGCGGAGCAGGCCGTCGCCATCTTGGCAGCTCCCGGATAATCGAAAATGGGCAAAAAGGCGGAAGCTGGTTGCTGAAGCCACGCCCAGAACTTTAAGAATTTAAACGGATGACTTATAAAAAAATTCACCCCCCTCACAGTTGTCATGAAGGGCAAAAAGGGCAAAATAGACCAAAATCATTTTTTGAACCAGGCTGTAAACATGTTTTTTTCTGCTGTAAAGTTGGGCATTTTAACATGGGGAGTCTATGGGACTGACTCCCTTTTGCAGCCAGCCTCTAGCGGCCAGTTGATGAATTACAGTTTAAGTCACTTCCTTGTTGGCTTCACGAGAGAGAGCGGGAGGTTGCCGCTTGACGGTGACGCGCTGCCAAGATGGCAACGACCCTTGGTCCAATTAGGTAAGGAAACGGTTATTAATTATTTGTATTGGCTGCCATGCCAAATCATGCACCTGATGCACCTGC
>NW_015647461.1:544756-545467 GCF_001515625.1 Sinocyclocheilus rhinocerous
AATAGTCTAACTGATTGCTTTTAGATGGAAAAGCTGCCTATAACTCCTGGTCTAGGATCTGTTTTCTTCGTAATAATAACATAACGAAATAGATTTGGCAAACAATCCAGTGTATCTGCCCTTCTGCTTTGGAAAGCGTCAAATTATTTTACAATGCATTATCGCAGAGGTGAGCAACGTAGCCAATCACAGACATGTCTGTTGGTTTCTACAACACAATGGCCAATCAGAGGTGTTTAGGTTGGAATCCACGCACTCACCTCTTTTTGTCTAGTACTGAGTTATATCATGCTCGTAACTTCATTAAAAAAAGTTTCATTGTGTGGTCACATTTATTGGTTAAAACGGAACTTTGTGAGATTGTGATCGTAAATGAGTGACAGTTTTTAATAAATTTAAAGGGAGCGCTCTTTGCATGCTGTGTACGATAATATATTCAGAATTTAAATAAAACGTGTGTTTTTCATGATTGACAAGCGGCCAAATATGACACAGAGATAGCTAACTACTACACTATATAGAAAAAGATAATAGCCTAATTTTAGAAGCACAAAGTGATGTGATTCTGCAACCGAGCCTGGTCCAAACCATAGACTGTATAAAAACATGGACGTAGTGTCCGTGGCGTCACCCGTAAGTTCCTGAAGAGCGTTTTTGAAGCTCAAAGTGGGCGGAGCCGGCCGTCGCCATCTTGGCAGCGCGTCACTACTC
>NW_015647461.1:545543-557110 GCF_001515625.1 Sinocyclocheilus rhinocerous
TCATGCACCTGCTTGCTTTTCTGTTTAATTTAAGTGTTTTTGTGAACGTAGATGTGCTTTAATAACAAATAATTCTAGCATTTTACAATAAGGTCCCAGTGTTAGTTAATTATTGTAAAGTGTTACCCAAATAATGTGTAACATTCACTTGACCCTGGCTTAAAGTTTCTTTGACACTCTCCATCTCAGTCCCTTTCACCTCTTCATTTAGCACCTAAAGACGCTGCTGATTGTGTCTCAAAGAGATTGATAAACATAACTAAAGAGCCTCTTACTGGTTATTGAAACTACATTGGTGAGGTATCATCATTTTGTGTGTCTGCACATATGTGTCTCAATGTCACTGCGTTCCCTCTCATAATAATGTTTCTGCAGTGCTATTTTTGTATTGAATAGTACAGTATGTTGAATAAAAAAATTTTTTTTTTGGTGCCACTTTTCAGTTCACAAATATGGCACACATTGGTGTCCCATGACTTTTTTTGGAAACGCTGGAGGTATAAATTCAACATAAAAGTAAACTACTGTAACATGAAATAAGTAGGCGGTAAATCAAATCAAAAGTCCCCTTATACAAATGCCTTAGAGGTCCTGACCTTCCTAATATCCGACAATTCAAATCATACTATATTGTCTGAAAATAAACTTTCATTTGGTTGTATTTCTAATTTTAAACTTATTTTAATTACCAAAAACATAATATTTAGTCTAGCATTCACATGTAAGTGAAACCCTCTGTCATAAAATAGTTTTTGTGACAGTTCCACATCTTCTCTGTTATCAATGTATGAATTCACACTATATAGAGAATAGTGAATGTGGTAATAGGTGGTGATTTCGGATACAGCTATAGTGTGTTTATTGTTTTTTGTCTGCTTCATTTGGCTTTCCTCCCTTTTCTCGCTTTTTCTAACATGAGTTATTTATGTGTGTGAAAGTAGGTACCCCCACCCTTTTACTCTTTCCCACAAATATCCTTTGGCAAATATTTTGTACTCCAGCTGGGTTTGGGAGGATGTTGACAGAAGCTGGTGGTTGGTGGTAGATGGTTCATGATTTGTAGCATTTTAAATCATGTTAAATTGTAACCTTGTGTACTGTATATACTTTGTCTCTATTTTGGCTACACTGCTGTTCAAAAGTTTGGGGTCAGTATTTATTTTATTTTTTTTTCACTTTCATTCAGCAAAGATGCATTAAATTGATCAAAAAATTGTAAGTAGATTGTAATTGTAAATTGTAATAGAAAGTTTCAGAAAGGTGTTTTGAACTTTCATTAAAGGATTCTGAAAAAATGTATTACAGTGTCCACAAAAATTTTAAGCTTTATATTAAATAATAATTAAAAAATTTACATTATTAAACAATATCAAACTGTTTTCAACATTGATGATAATAAGAAATGTTTCTTAAGCAGCAAATCAGCATATTCATACAGAATGAAAATTCAGCTTTACCATCGCATGAATAAATTACGTTAAAATGTATTTAAATAGAAAACCATTCTTGTAAATTGTAAAATATTTAACAAGATTACTACTTTACTAAATTTTTGATCTACTAAATGCAGGCTTGGTGAGCATAAGAGACTTCTTTCAAAAGAGTCTACTAACCACAGACTTTTGAACGGTAAAAAATGTAATATACTGTACGCATAGCAAAATTTAAACAATATGATTTTTTTTTATCTATCTAGATGTTATAATATTGCACACAGCAATAACATCCATTCAGTTAGGGTTCTTTCCGCTTATAAATACTGTGCTTGTCTATATAACTCTCTCTCCTGCTGCACTGTTACGAGAGCAGCCAAAGTCCGTTTTCCTTGGCACTATATTACTAATAGCGACAAGCTGAAGTAAGTAAGTAAGTAAGTAAGTAAGTAAGTAAGTAAGTAAGTAAGTAAGTAAGTAAGTAAGTAAGTAAGTAAGTAAGTAAGTAAGTAAGTAAGTTTTATTTATAGAGCACATTTAAAATTCAGCGTTACACTGACCAAAGTGCTGAACAAAACCAATAATAAAATACAGGAAATTCTAAAATAAAGTAAAATTTAAAAAACAATAATAATAAAAAATTGTAGTATCGGCAATAACAACAGTTTCACATTCAATTAATAGCCCGGAAAGGCGAGAGAGTAAAAATGTGTCTTAAGTCTGGACTTGAAAATAAAAACAGAAGAAGCACTCCTAATGTCAGGTGGCAACTGATTCCACAAACGTGGAGCAGCGACTGCAAAGGCTCTGTCTCCTTTTAATTTAAGTCGTGACCGAGGGACATGTAATAGAGCTTTATTAGCGGATTTGAGAGACTTCGGCGTTGAATGCAAATGAATAAGATCAGAAATATAAGATGGGGCTTGTCCATTAAGAGCTTTGAAAACAATAAGTAAAATCTTAAACTGAATTCTAAAAAAGACAGGAAGCCAATGAAGGGACGCTAAAACTGGAGAAATATGTTCGCGTTTTTTGGTGCCGGTTAACAATCTAGCCGCCGCGTTCTGAACCATCTGCAGCCGTGCCAATGAAGATTGTGGAAGACCAACATATAACGAATTACAATAATCCAGGCGTGATGTGATAAAAGCATGAATGACTTTTTCCAGATCTTGAAAGGAAAGTGTTGATTTAAGCTTAGAGATGATCCTCAGCTGATAATAACTATTTTTAACAACTGAGCTAATTTGTTTTTCAAGACAAAGCTCAGAGTCAAAGATAACACCTAGATTTTTTACATGAGACTTAACATATGGAGTAAGGTTTTCTAAGTTCCCAACAACAGAATTTCTAGTTTTAGAGGGACCAAAGAGAATCACCTCAGTTTTATCATTGTTGAGCTGCAGTTATTTGACATCCAGCATTTTATATCCTCAAGACAGTCGATGAGAGGCTGCAGAGAATCTCGAGATTTTAATGGAAGATACAGCTGAGAATCATCTGCATAAAAATGAAAAGAGATTTTATATTTCCTTATGATATTACCAAGTGGAAGCATATACAGATTAAAGAGTAATGTACCCAAAATGGACCCCTGAGGGACCCCGTAGAGAAGAGAGGCAGATGATGAGATAAACTGGCCAACAGACACTGAAAATGACCTGGATTTCAGATACGACTCAAACCAGCTAAGTGCTGTACCCTTTATGCCCACCCAATGTTCAAGGCGTGACAGAAGGATATTATGATCAACTGTATCAAAGGCAGCACTAAGATCCAATAAAACCAAAACTGCATTATCACCAGAATCAACCGACAGTAGCAAAACACACTGAGATTCAAAAGTGGTTAAGTTCCCAACAGAGACAGTCTGAGATTTAAACCAGTTCCTGAAAACCATAGCCACTCCACCTCCTTTTCCAACACATCTCGGAGTGCTAAAAAAACAAGTTTGAAGGACAAAGTTCGCCAAAAACGGACGACTCACCCGCTCCAGTCCAGGTCTCAGTTAAAAATAAGAAATCCAATTCGTGTCTAGTAAAAAAGTCATTCAAAATAAAAGTCTTATTAGACACAGATCTGGCATTTACCAAGGCCATCTTAACGTGGGAGACAGAAGTTTGTGCTTGTGATTGACGGACATACTTCAATGATTTAATATTTTGAAGATTCACACCCCTTCTTTGGACGCGCAATCGAGGAGGAGCGCAGAAATCAGCCGACTACCACTGGTCCGGTATAACGGGCAGATGACAGGCATATCTCACATCCCACGAACGCCGAGCCAGGTATAAACCACGGTGACCATAGGGAAAGTGTTACGGGACAAGTATAAAGTTGAGCCGAAGAGATGTAAACTTCTCTCCTAATCCTCACCCGGACACCTCCACGATTTCCTCTCCTTCTTCTGCAACGTTTCCGCTGATGGATAATACAGCAAGGAAGCCGGCGAATAAATGCGGCCGATGGAAGAGAGAACGAGGAGTAACAATAATCCTGTACAATGTGGACAGTCTCTAGGTTGATTCTCTAACAAACTCTTGATGTGCAGAAATACTTGGCAATCATAGGTGATGATAGCATCAGCACAATGCATTAACAACAGCAGAGAAAGCATCGAAAGGCAGAGTACTGAATGGATATCCAAAAACTGACGAGACAAACGGCATGCCGACCAACACACAGGCGCCATCTTGAATTGTATGAATAAAATAAAACCTGAATAAACCTTAATAAAAATGAACTGAATAAAACCTTGTCAAATTTAGTTACAGAAAAATGACAGTTTGTGCTTATAGTTTACATCGGGATTAGACCTTAAGGCTCGTTAACGATCGATATCGGCGATAACGATAATTAGACAATATTTTGCTGAGTGTGTTATTGTGCTGGTATCTTAAGGACTGCTGTGGACAGCTGACTCGTGGGTTGTGAGTCGGCACGACTCTAGCGCGGATGAATCTAATGTTCTGAAGAGTATGTGTGGCAGTCAGTCACCGCACCGGGGTGGAATGGATATTTACTGTACTTCACAATCACAGATTCTAGCCTACGTCTTGGAATATATGACCCAAATAAGAATTTTCTAAAGATCGGTTAGCTCATATCACATCAAACTGTTCAAATTATTATTATTGTTATATTTTATTCTCAAAACACGTAATCCTTTCTGGATTACAATCCGCCATCAAAATGATACATTTAATTATTCCAGCTGCTGTGAGAAAAGGCTATAAATTATCGGCCACCTGCAGGATCCTCACATGGATAGCCTAGTAGCCGGGGAAACTTCTTTATGTTTACAGACGTGACGTAATGACGCAGTGCCATGCTCGAATTTCCCGCGAAAACCTACCCGTACCACTCAAATTAGAAAACATTATTATAAGCTAACCGCTGTGAATCGGGCTAAAGTAAGGCAATAGTTTTGAACACTGGCTGGTTATGTACTTGCTCAAATATTGATTTTGGATAATTTTTAACCAAAAAAGTTACGGACTGCAGCTTTAAACAATAAAAGATAGTTTGAATGTGAAATTAAAACCGCCAGCAGGTGGCAGAAAGTCACTGTTAATAAGTGAGTCATATACAGTGTCATGTTGCTCAGAGAAGCAAAACAGGGCTGTGGCTTTGTTTGGAATTATTTTTGTTGTCGAAATAGAGCAAAAACAGGCAATATGGTGTCTAAAACGTAAGTCTTTTAATTAACTTCTTGTTTATTGAACTGTTGTAAAAAATCAATATCACATTTGTAATCATGGTAATATTTGAATAAAAATGGCACTCTTCATGTGAAATTGATTATTAACTATATGAAATTGTATAAATATATACATTTTCTGCCATGATGTCTTGAATTTGTGATCATTCTAAATGTATTGTAATAGACTGAATCATCTAGTGAAAGAACACACTCTAAATGTGCACTAGTCTAGACTTCACGTTATGTATGCGTGCACTCTGTAGGGGTGTTTTGAATGGTTTTAGCAAAATACTCTATTATGTCAAATCGCACATCGTTAAAACAACAATTACGATATTATCGCAGACGATATATATCGCACACCCCTAATAGCAAAATGTGTAAACACACTGACACAAACACATGTGCACCTGCACGCTGGAAGGATAAGATCGGGTCCACTGGGAGGTGTAGGGGGTTATAGAGGTGGGGTAAAATGGGTGGAGTGGGGGAGGGGAGGTATTCACAGACAGCATCTGCTGTAATAGGGTGGTTTGAGTTTGGGTGTGTGTTGTGGTAATGCAAACTGTGTTGAAGATTGAGGATGTGACCACATTTTCAGGATTGAGGGGATGCCAAAAGTAATTTAAAACTGAATCTTAACTGAAAACTTGGGTGGGGGGCTGGGGGGTATCCCCATCAAAAATTGGGTCGCTATGGCCCTCTATACTCAACTTTTATAAATGTTTAACATAAATGGTTAGACATTTATGGCCTGCAATGTGTTCAGACAGGCGGAAGACTACAGACAGAGGGCGCTAGAGACAGACAGTGATAAGGGAAAGAGATGCTCACATGGACCAGAGCATGACTTAGGTGAACAGAGGCTTGAGAATGAAACGGCATCTCTTAACTGTGAGAATAAAAAGAGTGTGTCATGTTGGAGAACAGCCACACAGAATACACACATATTTGTGTTATATAGTCCTTATGCACACTCAGTTTAAACATTCATATGCTCATATAAATACATTTTATAATCTTGTTTGCATTTTCAGTTCTTCATACAGTGTGTGCATGTGTGTGTGTGTGTGTGTGTATATATATATATATATATACTTTCTATTCCTCAAAGAATCCTAAAAAAAAAGATCACAGTATCCACAAAAATATTAAGCAGCACAAGTAGTTTGAAACTGATTATAATAAGAAATGTTAAGCACCAAATCAGCATATTACAATGATTTCTAAAGGAAAATTCAGCTTTGCCAGAACAAGAATAAATGACATTTTTAAAATATTTAAAAATATAAAACTATAAAATTGAAAACAGCTATTTAAAATTTTAATACTATTTCCCAATATTACTGTTTTTACAGTATGTTTGATGAAATTAATGCATGGTGAGTATAAGAGACTTCAAAAAATTTTTTAAAAAATATTACCGACCACAAACTTTTAAATGGTAGTGTACAATATATAATTTTACATTTATAGTTTTATTTAAAAAAAAAATTTTTTTTTAAACTTATTAAGTATTTATTTTAATATTATTTTAAATCAAGTAAAATTCAAGAACATGTTCCTCACAAAATCATCATCAACCCCTTTATTATATGTAATCGAAACTGCAGCTGGTACTTTTGTGAAAGAAACAGATTTTTTTCAGTCCACCCAACCTTTTTTTTTTGTCTTTTCATTAGTAATCTAAAGAGAGAGACCCACCTCCTCATATTAAATTAATCACCAACCCTCACACAAACACAGAGCCTCTCTCTCCTCCCCTCCTCCTCTGTTACAAGTCAGTGTATTGAGTGCTGGCGCCTCCTTTCATGGGGCAGCTACTGTTTCTGTCAGATGTAATGTCACATTGATTGATTTGCCACAGAGAGAAACAGGCAAATAGACAGGCACGGGCTGCCAGCTGAGCCTCAACGTTTATATCTACAAATGTAACCGTGAAGAAACTGTATCTCAGTCATGTTCTTATGGACAGTTTCCTGTATTTTGCACCCAACGCCCCATTAATCCTGTTCCTTTCTGTTCTGGCAGGAGCGGCACGCTGCACCATAACAAGGTAAACTCTGTGCTTGTGTGTGTGTGTGTGTGTTCGTGTATGTGAATTCCCAGTGAGGACGCTGACAGAAGCAATGAACCGCTCGCCATGTGACATGCAGCAGTGCCCACGGGATTGGCTGAGCTGAACGATGTCCTCAGCAAGCTTTCCTCCCTCCCTTCCTCTCTCCCTCCCTCCCTCTCTCCCTCCCTCCTTCTCTCTCTGTCTCTCTCCACTCTGCTTTTTTTCCTGCCCTCTTTTGAGCATCCTTTGGTGATCGTGTAGACCACAGCCGCAGTGGCTAGCAGCAGCATCCATGGCCTAAACGCGGAGCCCTAAAACATCCACTGGCCCGTCGTACCAGGGACACGGGGACTTTAAAGCCGAGGCTGGAAGTGTGCTCTGTTTTTTTTTTTTTTACATCTCTCCATCTGGTAACCAGGGGCTTCTCTTCTCCCCTCCTCCCGTTTCAGGCTCCTTGGAGATAGAGGAATGCAAATCTGCAATCATGATGGAAGGTGAGGGCTTGGTCTATTTTTATTTTAATGTCTATTTATTGCCTTTCGTTGCACGTACGGCCCGACGTGTGCTGGCTTTATAAGCTGTCCGCCTATTTTGAGTGGCTTGACATTCCGGTAACTCAATATAGAACCGAAGGTGCTGGATATCTCAAATATAGACACACATCATAACATGCACACACATCTCATATGTACTGTACACACACTCACATATATGTATTTGTACTCTATTGTACAGGCATATATCCTGTTTTTTTTTTCTTTGTGCTTTCACCTCACCCCACTTTAGATGGCTTGTCTTTGTAAAGGATTATTTGGATTTTGCAGTTACGGCTTATGTGCCCAGCTGGCCGCCTCTGAATTCTCTTTGTATGTAGAGTTCACACACATACTCACGTATACATCATACTGTAACGCGGCACTCGTTTTTAATCGTGTCTGCTCAAGGCCGTTTCTTTAAAGGGAGGTGATCATGTGTGTAATTCAGTGTGTGCATGTGAACGCCGCTGTCAGCTGTGTTTTGGAGGGAGAAACGGGGATGGTTTGATTCACAAGTGTGACGGAGGTTTTTATGTAACTGTCGGCCTGACGAGAACATATCATTTATTTATAACATTGGATCAGATAAACTCAGTATCATGTCACCTGTTCCCAAACACTGTTGTCTGTCCTTTTGCATGACTGGTTCGTGTCGTTTCTGATGTACAATCATGCTGGATCAAATCTAATGGTTGAAATCAGAAGAATAATGATCAGTTAAGGGGATTTAAGCATGAATTGTGTGTACAGTTTACCCTGACTAGAGTAAAATGGCACATATTCTTTGTGACATCAGATTATGTGTGTCATCCACCCCTTTTATATGGATTACAACATGTGTTATGCAATTTATTGAGGCATGTGGAGAAACGTCAGAACAAACCATTTGCTACTTCCTCATTCACTCATTCTATAACATTGAGTGTGGGTTGTGTATATGTAATATATGTATATATATGTATATGTGTATATAATCTTTTTAATGCACTATATATTATGGCAAAATGTATTATGCAGATTTTACCTGCATTTTGGTTACCAAATGTCCCTATAAGGACAGTAAAATCATTAATATTGAGAAATCACTTAATAAATTATGTCTTAATGAAACTATAAAACTGCAGAATGGTTCCTGTGAGGGATGGATTTAGGGTTAGGAGATATAAGTTATCATTTGCTCAGTATAAGAACTCGAGTCACTCAAGGTCCCTATCTTGATAGAAAACCAAATGTGACAGATCTCAGGCCTTTAGGTGTTAGGTAACACAGTAGCAAAAGTGATAGCGACTGTCACTGTAGCCTCAAATAGATGTGACATAGAGGTGAATCTCGTAGTGTGGATAGTACAGGCTTAGCCATGCGTGGATTACCTGAAGGTGTAAAATAGGAAGGTAATCCACCTGGTGTTTTTTTTTAAATGATGCTTTCAGCCTGCTTCAACTCCCAAGTTATTTTTGCCTCTAATCTTGTCTGGTCGAAGTTGCCATGTCCACCTTGTTGAATTGTGAAAAAAAGATAGTTTGAAGTAGGTTAATATGCATGTAGGGCTGCTAAGATACTCTTTTTTTTTTTTTGAGTAGAAGAAGAGTAGAAAGGCTTTCCCAGACTCATTTTGAGTCAGAGGTCAGGTATTTATCAGCTATTTGTTTATGGTGCACTTAGAATTGGTTGTTTCTCTTTCTTTCATTTAGTTAATTGTGTGACTTGTTACATTACAGGGATATTTTGAAAGAATTATTGACCCTCTTATTGGTTCCTCATGTAGAGTCAACGTTTTTCCTCTCATCTTGTTCCCATCCTCTCATCTCAAACCTTCTCAAGGATCATTAAACATAAATGTCAGCTATATGGAACTCCAAAACAGATCAGATTTAGATACTTGAGTATATAACAAAAGGAATCTGACAAATATAATATTGCTGTTTCTTATGTCATGACTTGACATGACATGAAAAATATTGTAAGAAGTTTAAGTTAACATAATTAATACTTTTGTTTTATCATATCTTCAAGATGCTAGTGTTGTTTTTACACTCGCTCAATGGCATCTGGTGCAGTCTAAATGTTCTCGTGCACAATAACCACATTTTTGACCATTAAATGCTTTTGTCCATTATTGCAATGGTTTCTTAATAATCACCATCTATTTTTTGAAGGGAAAAAACAATTAGTCTGTGTCATTATGACTTCGCTACTCAGTTGACACCAATTGTTAGTGACCCTGGCAATGTATGGGTGGGGTTCGACAGAGCTTTTAAATAGAAGGGTTGCCATATAGACTGCTTTAAATAGTGTTAGTGGTAGTGATAGTATTTCCTGTACAGCAGAGGTTTGGCGCCACCCAACAGCATGTCAGGGATATAAGAAGGGATTTTCACAGAATTTTGATTATAAAATTAGCCATGTAGAATGGTAAATAAATAGATTGTTAAGAGCAAAATATCACACTGCTTTAAAAAAAAAAAAGGCCTATAATAATATTGTTAGATATTTTTGCTACTTTTAAAGCAGTATGATTGTTGTGATTTGTAGCCTATATAAGGAAGAGTAGCAAATGTCATATCAGTACTATGCAGGAAGTGCAAATTTTTGAAGTGCAATGAATAATATTTTTTTAATCATGACGCTATGTTGATTTTTAAGTTTATAACACCAAAATATATTGTTTTTAACTGTTGCAGAATTGTAGATATTCCAGTTGGTAGGAAAGTAAGGCAATGCAGAAGTGAAATGGTGAATTAGCTTCCTGTAGTCTGTTAGAGTATTAACTGAGGAGTTTTGTCTGTGTGCCATGTGGGAGTCGTAAAAGAATAATTCCATTATGTCCTCTTGATCTACTTTTAATGAATATATTAAATTGAGTAAAGACTAGCTTGAGTGCTTATTTGTTACTTTGTGTAGGAGGCTTAGAGAATTGTGTGAGTAATAACATAAATGTGCGTACAGGCTTTCTTAAAGTAACTACTCATTATTTTGTTTCTGTAATATAAAGCAAACTCATCAGCCAACAAATCTAAAATATGCTATATACATTTTTGATTTACAACTCTGATGAGTGAATATGAAGCTTGGCCAATTTTAAGAAGTACAGAATAAAAGAGGACTGTGATGCGTGTTAAATTTGCATTTTAGCCAATCAGAAGATTTTAAGCTGCTTTCTGCCTGTTAATCTTTGTAGGGGGCAGAGTTTGTAAAGAGGGGGCGTGTCTAATTCAGTGGCTAAATTGGCTGGAAATTCCAGAACATCTAAGAGGCCATTTACACATAACTCATTTTTGGTTTGAAAAACTTTAAAACAAATGAAATAAGGCTAGCAACTTCTACATATATAATATAATATAATATAATATAATATAATATAATATAATTTATCGTGTTAACGCATTAATTGATTAACGCCGACAATTATTTTATCGTGCGTTAACACCGTTTTTTTATTATTATGAAAGTCCGTTGCTCACTGGCTCTGAATACACAGACAAACCATGGGTCACAGGAGGGGTGGGATGTTGATCAGTACTGGCTTGGGATGGGTGTCACCATGCGTCTCGACCAATGAGAGCATTTGGGGTTGACCTAAGACTGCAGCAGCGCTCACATGAAGCGCTCACAACTTCATAAGTGGGAAATAGGAAGTTTCCGATAGCACGTGACGACCGCAGAGAAGCGCTCTCGCTCAGCACAGTGAAGTGCATCGTTTTGTTACTTGTTGGTTTATTATTTTGAGTCGTTTGGGACGCGGTAACACACACGGCCCTCTCACTGCTTTACAGATCTATCACTTTTGCTGCTCAGAAATGTTCACGCAATCATGCTGCACGTATCAGAAGTTCAGC
>NW_015647461.1:557549-559194 GCF_001515625.1 Sinocyclocheilus rhinocerous
TTAACGCAGTTTTTTATTATTATGAAAGTCCGTTGCTCACTGGCTCTGAATACACAGACAAACCATGGGTCACAGGTGGGGTGGGATGTTGATCAGTACTGGCTTGGGATGGGTGTCACCATGCGTCTCGACCAATGAGAGCATTTGGGGTTGACCTAAGACTGCAGCAGCGCTCACATGAAGCGCTCACAACTTCATAAGTGGGAAATAGGAAGTTTCCGATAGCACGTGACGACCGCAGAGAAGCGCTCTCGCTCAGCACAGTGAAGTGCATCGTTTTGTTACTTGTTGGTTTATTATTTTGAGTCGTTTGGGACGCGGTAACACACACGGCCCTCTCACTGCTTTACAGATCTATCACTTTTGCTGCTCAGAAATGTTCACGCAATCATGCTGCACGTATCAGAAGTTCAGCACTCGGGTGCAGTTAGCGCTCACACTCACTTATCTATATATAACTGAACTGTGCTCTGGCCCACCTCTTCCAACCGAGTACGGCACGGAGCGATCACACTACATGCGTACCGCACCCGAGCCCAAGTGAACCGCGCTCTGACCCACCTCTTCCAACCGAGCGCGGCACGGAGCGATCACACTACATGTGTACCGCGCTCTGGTCCACCTCTTCCAACCGAGCCAGGGCCGGCTAAACGAACCGCGGCATGGAGCGATCACACTAGTCAAACGAACCGGGCTTTGGGGGTCAGACGTGCTCGGGCATGGTTGAGATTCAGGCACGTGCACACATCAAAGGGGACTTTTTTTTTTGTATAAATGAATATATGTATTATGTGTGCGTGTGTTTCTGTTTGCGCACAGCTTTCCCTGTCAAACAAATAAAAAAAATAACAAATAAAAAAAATAAAAATATCAGGTCGGGACGGGAAATGTTGAGACTCTGTCGAGTTCCGACGCCTTTCTCCCCTCCGCGTCTCTGCTCAGCACAGCAGTGTAGCACACATTGATCGGCACATCACAGACAGGCAGAGAGCCGCAGAAGTGAAGCCCTCCCTCCCTTCCCAGTTGTGTTTGTCTTGGTGTGGAGGTGAGTGGTGATGAACAAAAGACTAAGCTACCTGTGGCTCGAATTTACAGCTAATTATCCAAAAGGCAAATATAGTTAATTTGTCTTGCTAACATCCATGACTCATGAGCTACCATGTAATAAGTTAGCTAAAGTTTAGATAAGTAAATATATCATGGGCATACAGGCTAACTTAATGGAGAAATGACAGCTGAATACAGTAAAATTAATAATGTCATCAGAATCGCCACATTGATAATGCAAATCAGGCGTTAAGTAATTAAAATGTGCTAATTTGCATACATTTGACATAAGGCATTGCAGATGAATAGGATAAAAAAAAATAACTAAAGCATATAACCACAGAACTTCTCCAGTTATTAGTTAATGACTTACATCAAGAGTCTTTTCCCTTGAAATGTTATGTGTAAATATGCAGATAGCTTGTTTTGGTTAATTTAGAAGAAATCTAAAGAAGCAAACAGACTAGGGTAGTAGGCTTAAAACAAACACCTTAATGTGTATTTTGGAAATTTCCTTTCCATTAGAGCAAAAGAAGACATGGAAGCAAAATAGACCAAAATCTCAAAATTGAACAGTACATGAAGTGTCCTGCCTTAA
>NW_015647461.1:559669-560384 GCF_001515625.1 Sinocyclocheilus rhinocerous
AAAATTCTGAATAATTTGTAATATATAATTATTCACAGTATTTAGAAGTGCCCACGATAACAATATCGTGCATATTCATTACCGTGATATATCGCATTACCGAATACCGGTACAAGTCTAGTGGTGATGAACGAAAGACTAGCTACCTGTGCCTCGAATTTACAGCTAATTATCCAAAAGGCAAATATAGTTAATTTGTCTTGCTAACATCCATGACTCATGAGCTACCATGTAATAAGTTAGCTAAAGTTTAGATAAGTAAATATATCATGGGCATACAGGCTAACTTAATGGAGAAATGACAGCTGAATACAGTAAAATTAATAATGTCATCAGAATCGCCACATTGATAATGCAAATCAGGCGTTAAGTAATTAAAATGTGCTAATTTGCATACATTTGACATAAGGCATTGCAGATGAATAGGATAAAAAAAAATAACTAAAGCATATCACCACAGAACTTCCCCAGTTATTAGTTAATGACTTACATCAAGAGTCTTTTCCCTTGAAATGTTATGTGTAAATATGCAGATAGCTTGTTTTGGTTAATTTAGAAGAACCCTACAGAAGCAAACAGACGAGGGTAGAAGGCTTAAAACAAACACCTTAATGTGTATTTTGGAAATTTCCTTTCCATTAGAGCAAACGAAGACATGGAAGCAAAATAGACCAAAATCTCAAAATTGAACAGTACATGAAGTGTCCTGCCTTAA
>NW_015647461.1:560777-563129 GCF_001515625.1 Sinocyclocheilus rhinocerous
AAGTTTTTTTTTTTTTTTTTGGATGCTCATTTAAAATGTTAGTTAATTTGTCTTGCTAACAACATCCACTATCATGTAATAAGTTAGCTAAAGTTCTGCTAAGGCAATATATAATGGGCATACAGGCTAACGGAATGGAGAAAGGACAGCTGAATACAGTAAAATGCATAACGTCATCAGAATCGCCCATTGATATGCAAATCAGGCGTTAAGTAATTAAAATTCACTAATGTGCATACATTTGACACAAGGCATTGCAGATGAATAGAATAAACAAAGAAACTAAACCATATCACCATATAACTTCCCCAGTTAGTTAATGACTTGACTAAAACAAACACCTCAATGTATATTTTGGAATTTCCATTAGAGCAAACGAAGACATGGAAGCAAAATAGACCAAAATCTCAAAATTGAACAGTACTTGAAGTGTCCTGCCTTAAACAATAACTTCATAATTTTGATCTCAAGGTCCTCATCTAATAACTATCCATTCTATTAGTATGTTGTATGCTGATAGATCTTAACAGCCCTCCCTCAAATGTGAAACAAAGTTCTTGTCACCATCAGTTTGTGTGTGTGTGTGTGCGTGTGTGTTTGGGTGTGTGTGTGTGGGGTATGCTGATAGATCTTAACAGCCCTCCCTCAAATGTGAAACAAAGTTCTTGTCACCATCAGTTTGTGTGTGTGTGTGTGCATGTAATTATAACAACATTGTGAACTGATTATTTTGTAGACATCTGTTGAAAAATGAAACAACTTGAAACAACTGGGTGACATTGAATGTGAGGGAATTAAAATAAATTGGTAAGTAGTTAATATATTTAAGGTTTTGTTTGGAAATTTTTTTAAATAAATATGAGAAGGGCCCTTTTTTTCCACTTGAGCCCCTGCCCCTCAAAATGTCTGTGCACATCCCTGTTGAGATTGCCTAGTGTGATACACCCTTATTCTCCCGCATCCCGCACACACGAGTCTCTACCTGCCCGCACTTGCCCATCAAGTGTTATCCCGCGCTGCACTCTGCTGCGTTAGGTCCCGCAATAGTGCAGGTCTCTACTCGAAAGGTGCCTGTTATAATGTTATGATCGGGGCTCTGGACTCTGAGCATAACTTGTTTTTAATTAAAATGTGCTAATTTGCATACATTTGACATAAGGCATTGCAGATGAATAGGATAAAAAAAAATAACTAAAGCATATCACCACAGAACTTCTCCAGTTATTAGTTAATGACTTACATCAAGAGTCTTTTCCCTTGAAATGTTATGTGTAAATATGCAGATAGCTTGTTTTGATTAATTTAGAAGAAATCTACTGAAGCACTGCCCATCAAGTGTTATCCCGCGCTGCACTCTGCTGCGTTAGGTCCCGCAATAGTGCAGGTCTCTACTCGAAAGGTGCCTGTTATAATGTTATGATCGGGGCTCTGGACTCTGAGCATAACTTGTTTTTCTATAACAAACTATAAAATATTTTCTATAAAAACGTTAATGCCCTGGCAGTGGCAAATAGCTTTGGTTTTATGTTTAATTTGATTACATTAATGTTATAAGTTGAGATTTACAAGAAATATTTTAACTGCTACTATGTAAAAGGAATACTGCTGTAAAAAAGCACCTTATTTGTTTAAAGTGTTTGCAAACCAAATTTGTTCATATAGCAGTACTTTTAAATGAAAAAGTGCACAATACACTACTTTTGAATTCATTATTGAATTTTGTGCATAACAATGAGATTAATCGCAGAAAATCATGTGATTAATCACGATTAAAAAAAATTATCGTTGCCCAGCCCTAAATATAATATAATATAATATAATCCACTCTGAGGCTCAGAGAGAGAGCACTAGTGACAAAAAATGAATTCCTACAGATGACAGCAGAAGAGGAAGTGAACATAGACAGCATGTGAAAGGGCTCTTACTGTACTGTGGCGAGACAGAGGCCGGCTCTGGTTGTTTTGGCAGTAACTGGAGTTGAGCTGGAGCAGTATTTCCCAGCAGGCTAAAGCAAACAGTGGCTTGGCATCTGCCTGAAGGGGAAGAAGATTTTTTCACTGTCTCATGATGTCAGGAGCATCCCAGTGTTATCGGACAGTACTTCAATAATACACATGAAGCATTGACAGGGCTCCACACATGGAGAAGTTGTCAGGAAAGAAGTTTGGATTAACTGAAAATTTAGTTCTTAACTGCTATTGCTTCAGGACTTGTCATAAATGTCAAACATTAAAATTTATGAATGCTGCCTTGTACTGAAATGGCCCCTTATTAAGGTGATAGGCAAAACTGAAAATCAACAACTTTAATAACATTATAGACATGGGCACTTAGTATGATTTTTTTTTTTTT
>NW_015647461.1:572943-581465 GCF_001515625.1 Sinocyclocheilus rhinocerous
TTTTTTTTTTTTTTTTTAACCCAGTGTCTGTGCCTGTCTGCACATCAAAAGAGCCACTGGGCTTTTAGTACACCGTGATAACACTCTCCCCGCCCCCTACTACAGAAACACGCCATGCTTTGAACACTCCATGCCTTTGTTCAATGGCAACAATAGATTGGTCAAAGAACTAAGATGAACTTCGCAAAATGAGGAAAGAAGCTGAACTCATTGCATGAATGAGTATATGAGTTTCTAAACTATGCATGTACATGGGTTTGGAATACAGATTTGATTGAAAATACGAGCATGCAGTATAGTAATACAGTTACAGATTCTGATATTTGGATAGTGGTTTGATATTGTACATAAATCTAGCAGGGGTGTATTGTTTTGATTAGCCAAACAAAACATCATAAATAATCCAATTAATTTAATGGTTTCAGCCCTGGACTATAGATTTTGTAGTGTGGATAGTTGAACTGATGTGCTTTCAGAAAGTATCTGTCTTGGACTGAATGTGTACATTAGCTTATATAGTATGAGCATACAGTTGTATATGTGTATATGTATTTCTGTATATTGTATTAGTTAAAAGTGGTGGAAGCCAGATTATTATCAGCAGCCTGGCCCAGGTGACATTATTCTACAGGAAGTGACATTTTTGTTAGGGAGAACAATAGCAAAGAATGTTTGCTGTTCAATTAGTTGATTGTCTCACTTTAAAACATTCCATCCTGTTTATTAAAATGACTTGAATTGGTCTTATAACTTTAAGTTCAAGTCGACACTACTCTCAATGCCTCACTGAGCAACGGCTAACTTTAGCTCTTAATTTCCATCCTGCTTGGTTCCATATTGTTAGTTTACCTGCCATTGCATAAATAATCAAGTTAAAATTAAAAAAGTGTAGGTTGACCAGAGCAAATTTATGAAAGTCTGGAATATGCTTTTATAGAAATACTTATATTGCAGCAACACAGCCATAGGCTCTCTCTCTCTCTCTCTCTCTCTCTCTCTCTCTCTCTCTCTAAATGTTCTATATAACTGAAATTACTCCTTTTGGGGCAACTGTATTTGAAGGAGATTATGAGATTATAACAAAATCAGCAATTCAAAGATTTTACCTTGTCTCACTTTTGAGGCATATTATTTACTCCATTTTAACAGTTGCCACATTATATGCCTGTGTTCACAAAGGAGTGTATGGGTGGGTGTTTACGTCAGTATAGATCCAGAGGCCCCAGATTAGAGCTGTTTGCCAAATTTGGCCCTGGATTAACACATCCCTGTTTCCTCATTTGCCCCTAAAAGCAACATGGGGTAAACAATTGAGAGAAAAAATGCTGTTGGAAAAATTGTGACAGGAGAAAGGAATAGTGCTTGATTTGTTATTAGTGGTTATTAGTGGTTGATATGTTATTATAGAAGGTGTGTGAGGAGAAGGTGACTGACAGTGCTGGAATAAATACAAAGGGACTGACAGTCACATTGGAAGGGCTGACAGGCCGGTGATATAGACCATGGTACTGAATGATTACTACTATATAATGTATACATTTACCATGCCATTTACTTGGTCCTCTAAAGAACTTCAAAAAATGGTTGATGTGTGATGTCAGTGTTCCAGCCAATTTGACCGTTTCAATATAAAGTACTGTTTATATTATATAGTACATTTTGGGGTCTGTAAGATTTCTTTAATGTCATCTTTAAAGAAGACTCTTACGCTCACCAAGGTTGCATTTATTTGATAAAAAAAAAAAAGTAAAACAGTAATGTTGTGAAATGTTATTACAATTTAGAATAACTGTGTTCTAATTAAATATATATTTATTATATTTTAAAATGTAATTTATTCCTGTAATGGTAAAGCTGAATTTCCAGAAACGTATTCCAGTGTCATATGATCCTTCAGAAATTATTCTAATATGCTGATTTGGTGCTCAACATTTATTATTTTTTACAATGCTGAAAATAGTTGTGCTGCTTAATATTTTTGTGGAAACCATGATTTTTTTTCAGGAGTCTTTATGAATAGACAGTTCAAAAGAACAGATTTTATTTGAAAAATAAAAATAATATAGAATTAGATAAATAGAATAGAATAGAATTTGTCAAATAGATCAAATAGAATAGAATTTGTAACTATATAAAAAGTCTTGCTGTTGCTTTTGATCAAATTAATGCAGCCTTCTTTAATAAATTCTTATAAACACAAAATATTTTCAGTAGGGCCTATTAATTTACTCTGGCATATACAAACGTTTTCATAATTATTTACTCATTTGAGATCAGTTTCATTCATCAAAGTACTGTGATAAATGTGGGGATTGATGGGGAGAAAATCGTTTCCTGTTTACAGTATTAGAGTGAATTATCTCTTTGTTTCCTTCCTCTCTTTTTACTGATTTGCTCTTTGCAAAGGTTACAGTCAGGGTTTGAAATAAACTTTTTCACCCACCATACAATTTAGCTACTAAATTTTTTAACTGAAATGCAATTAAACAGAAATAAAAACTCTTTTCACTGACTATTCCAATAAAACAGCATTTCATTGTAATTTCCAAATATAACACACTCCAAAACTAATGTTAAACGGTAAACACGTTAAAGTTCAGTGAACATGCTGTCAGTTCATAAAGTGAGTTGTTTCCTCACAAAAGTCAGTGTTTTATTACTGTTGGAAGCTCCTGGTTGGAGGACGTCATTTATGAATCATAACCCGTCAAGGTTGATTTTCATCTGCGTTAGGTGGGTTGGCCAGTGTTAATTTCAAATCCTGGTTATAGAAGTTGGATGGACAGGTTGTGCCACTTCTTGAAAAACTAAAATAAAATGAAAATACAAGATTGCTTTACGTCTAATGCATTTAAGTAGATGGACTGAAAGAGAGTGGTTTCAAAAGAGTTGTGATTTTTTTTTATTGATTAACTATTTTTCCGGGCTTATTTATGCAGGCCTTTTCCTGTTTCCCATCCAAACAGTCAAAATGAGTATGTGAAATGAAGTGTCATGTTCATTCAAACTGCAAACAACTTCCTCCATTTGGTTTGGTTTCATCTTGCCTAGGGGACCACAACAGCCAGAACTCACCAGTGTAACCTTGAAAAAAAATGGTGCATGACACCCCTGTATGTGAATGTGAACTTCAGTTATGATACTGTCATTATGTGAAATGGTTTCTTGGTTTGACTGAAGGTTACTTGAATGTGTGTACTTTCGTATATGACCCTACAGAACCCTGTTATGCAAACAGTAGTCTTGCCTTAGAGCGAAAAAGCAATTTATTGTCCTGCCACTGTGCTCTTTGTGGGCTGATGATTGAAAGCATTAGTTCTATTGCAGGAAGGACAGATTATACCTTCTGGATGGACCTTGACTATGATATAGCAGGAAAGAGCATCTGTCACCAAGACACATGTATGATGCATTAGAGAGAAAGGACCCTTGATGCCTGTCTGTTTGTGTTCATTACACCTGAATTTCTGTAAAATTAAAATTTCTGACCATGTAATTTAATCATATATGTTTCAGATATCTAAACAATCACATACGAATTCACTGCATGGCTGTACAGGCGTGTGTGTTAGGGCCTGCACGTGAGATGACTCATCTGAATGAGCTGTGCTGCTCACCGTGGGCTGGACTATCTCACGGATGGCAGATATGGTGCTGATCCGCTCAGAGCTGACTGGCTGCATTAGCATTAGCAGCTAATGCATGAGTATGAGCTGCTCTCAAGGCATAGCAATAAAAGAGATGATAGGGTATGTTTTACTGAAAAGGGTTTTGATAATACTTGGCATTTTCCTCAAATAGGCAACATAATAGGTTGTGAAACACTTAATTGATCTATTCTAGTTCAACAAATGATTAGTGAAGACAGAAGGCATTGCTGGTCGTCAACCTCAGAATAGGGCTGGGCGATATGGCCAAAAAAATGATCACGATGATGTTTTTCATATCAGTCGATATAGTTAATTATCACCATAAATGTCAAATTTTTTTTTCTTTCAAGTTTAAAGCCAGATTTTTGCTCCAAAGTGAAAGTTGTAGAAACCTGACCATTAATTTTCCTTAACAAAATAAATATCTAAATAGAAAAATTTATTTCTTAGTTTCTGCATGTTCTAATGAGTGATATTGTTTCAAATCAAGAAACAGATTTGGGTTGCCTGATAATATTATTAATAATATCACTTTTTTGTCTCTTAGAAATGCACATTTGATAGTAGCTTGAGTTAGGATGCAGAGGTAAATATTTGTTCATTATCAAAATCAGTAACATCTGTAAAAATTGTAGCAACCTCAGTTTTATATGGTTAAATTTATTCTGACCAAGGTTTTTTTTTTTTATTAATTAAGCATTGGTCTCCAATAGTAGCATACATTTAAATCATGATAAACGCAGTTAAAACCACACATATAGTACCTCAATACCATAAATATAACGATACGTTTTTTTAGGTAGCCTATTTGTATGAAAAACAGTAGTCTAAAACCATTCAGTATAAATGCACACATGCTATAGCTTAATCACAAATGCGTACTATAATTACCATTACTCCTGTATTAAAATTCAGTGTGAATATCCCAAATTTCTGCCACAATACCTTGGTGCAGTGAGTGTTACTACAGTAAATCCATGGTAAATGATGGCGGTGTAGATTGAAAAGCCTTCTGACTGTCTCGTTGCACACAGTGTTGCTCCTGTTTGGCTTTAAACTAGTTTAAATCACTGAGTCATTTGTGTTCATCGCTGAATTCAAGCACTGGATCTCACAGCGCTGTTTAGTGCTTGCGTGACCGAGTAAACGCATCTGCTCTAGTGAGCTCGCGCGGCGCGGCAGTTTGAACTTTGATCCGAGTGGATAAATGGTCCGTGTGGCGCGCTTCAAATGAGTCGCGCTGTTTCGTTCCGCTTTTGGCGCATAAACATTATATCGAACTCTTCATATCGTTTTATCAAGGAAAATTATATCGCGATAATTATCGTTATCGAATTATCGCCCAGCCCTACCTCAGAAGGTCAAATTAAATATTATGTGAGATGCTTTAATTTCTTTTTATTATGTGAGGATTGCAATATTGAGGACTGAAATATGAGTCTAAATGCAGTTTGTTCATTTTTTTGGACATAAACGTCTAATAAACATATAAAAATGAAATATCCGCTTGTCAAGTTGTGATGTTTCCTGGTCCAAGCCTCTTTCAATTAATAATATTATCTCAACAGCCATTTATGAGCATTATTTTATTATGACTTTTTTAAGCTCTTAAAAACTCACCTTGTACACTACAGTCTCAGGCTCGTAGCGTCCCAGACACCAACATTTTAATGATTCAAAAGATGAATCACTGTCTGAGGTTTCAGTATGGAGAAAAATTGTATCATCATGATAATTCGGTAGTATTACAGCACACCATGAGTGTATGTTAACACCGTTTTTGTTTGCTTTAGGCATCTGACCCAGAAACAGTGACACGTGAAGTCAGACTTAACAAGATTTATGAACTAAATAAATAAATTGAATTAAAAGACCAAACATATTTCCCATAAATTGCAGAATTTAAATTAAATGGTAATTTGTAAAAAAATAAAATAAATTACAATATGTAGCAAGATCATTTCTAATCACACTGTAGAGACAGGGTTTAGGGGTCGACCGATCATCGGCCTGGATGATTATGGGCACCAATATTAAAATTTTTTATGGTTATCGGTATCAGTCATTTTCAAAACCAATTTTTCAAAAAAAACATTTAAAAGCATGTAAAGAAAGTTTTTGACAGAGTTATTCTTAATTTTGACATTAATTTAATCATTAATTTTTACACCATATCGGTTCAAAATATTGGTTATCTGTGTACTTGATCTATAGTTATTAGTTTTGGCATCGGCCCTGAAAAACACATATCGGTCGACCCCTAATAGGGTTGTTTATAAAATTACACTTTTGCTAATTAAAATTAGTTCTTGACACATTACTTGAATGTTAATTCAACAGATTATTGTGAATTATGCACTGTTTTTATGAATTTAGGTGTTGGATACAGTTGAGAAGCTCAAACGTTTGGACAGGCAAAGATCACCATTAAAAAGGGATACAGATATGTTTAAAATTAGTTACTTCTCATGAAAGGTTAATTTTATATTAAATAATTGTATAACCAGATTTTTTTTATCTAGATGTAGCCAAATTGGTGGCAATTAATTTGATGTAGAGGCCATTCCATGTGTAAATGTGCTTCAAATGAGTTAAATACTGACAATGGCTGTGGATCCCATGCTGCTCTGTCCCTGTCCCAGAGATGAGTCATCCTGATTAGGTTTCATTACCTCCCTGCTCTAGACAATAGAGGCTCCATTGATTTTTATCATCAGCAGAGTGGATCAGGAAAGAGAACGGGACAGGAGAACGAATCAGCAGAATCTGAGCAGAAGGCATTGTGCAGCTGCCTTGAAATGTGTGTTGAAACTGGAGTTTGTGCGAGCCTCTCAGAAAACAGTATTAGAGACTGAAAAACCTAAGTCATCCAAACACTGTGGGAAGCAAAGCAGAATGTTCTGATATTGCTGAGTGCTGCTAAATTCATGTAATACAATTCTTAGCATTATTCTCTCACGAATTGTAAGATGTGTTAAACTAGTGATACAGTTTAGATCACCACACATTATATGCCAGTAGGCTTTAGTAATGTCACTGCTAGTTGGTTGCCAGTGGTACAGCATTTGATTGGCCAGAAATCAGAGTAATGTATACCTTAAAATAGTACATTTCTGTCAATGTTTAGGAGTACGTTTGTGTATAGTATAGGTAACCTGAAAGCTAACACTCACAGGCTAAAAGTCAAAACCATGTAAAAAAAATTACTAATATCGAAAGATATGTATGATTTTGTTACTGTTAAGCTTAGGTTTTGTCTATATTACATGTGTTTCTACAATTCTAATGGCAAGAATGTGCAAAACTAAGTTTGCTTTTGTGCTGAGGACATGAAGAGCATCAGCTGGTGAGGCCTGAAGGCTAAATCAGCCCTTTGAGAAACCGCACTGCTGCTCTCTCCTGTCTTTTACCATCATGTGAAATGTATGCTGATGTTTCATCGTCAGTAAGTCTTGCAGAAGGATTGCATTTCTACTTTATTTTTGTGACCAGTGTTTTTTTTTATTATGTAATTTTTTTTCTGAGTAGGATTGGAGCTGTAAACAATACAAACACATAAAATATGTGTTTAAAATATACTGCCTTTTATTGATCCCACTCCTTTAATCTGGGCAAGGTGCGACACCTTTGTTTATACCCCTTTAACACTCCTCATTTAAAATATTGATTGCAAGCAAACTGACAAAGGCCCAGTATAGTAATAGTAGATTTTCAATTTGCTGCAGCTGTTGTTGTTATAAAGATGTTTAGAGATTTTTTTGCCTGTAAAAAATTGCCTGTACTATCTCTGTGTGGGTGGTGGAGGAAAAGAGCAATCTGGGTCCGCATGGACCAAACCCATCACAAACATAGTCGCTGCCGCATTCAAATCCAGATGAAGGGAACTTCCATGTGCAAAGTCAAGATTAAAGATAGAGGTTAATGTAAGAAACCCACGGACACTCCTTAAAAAGCCACTTTCATGGAGAAAGTCATGAGGGGAAAAAGAGAACAGTGCTTACAGATAGAAAACTATAGGAGAAAGTTTGTTTTTTTCTGTTTAGAACCAGTTCCTGGGGTAGGAAAAAGTTTTTATGTCAGACAAATTGGACTTGGTCCCATGTTACAGACCATGTCCAAACACTGCAAGGAGTTGACCCAGAATTTTCTGTGATATCACAGTTATAGGCATTATAGAAAAGTAGTTGTTTAGTTATGTAAAACATGAAGTGGAAATTCACCCTATTTTCTAAATGCATTTAATTATGGAAGCCCATTTCTAAGATTACATCTCACAATTCTGAGTTTATAGAATTGCGAGAAGAAAAGTTAAAACTGTGAGATTCAAACTCATAATTTTGAGATAAAATGTTGCTCAGAATAAAATTGGCCTTTTTTATTGCCATTTTCCAAAGTAATTGTGTTACACTTGTTCTTGTATAATGTCAACAACCTGTGATAGGATTATACAGTACAAAACTGGATTAGCAAATAAAAAAATTAACTGTAAATGATACTGGGATTTTTTGAGCTTTTTGGTGTTGCATTGAGGCCGAAGCAGCTGATCTTTTAATGTTCAGTGTGTGTGAGCTTCCCTGTGCTGTGACTCTCTCTCCATCTGCTTCTGTGTCTCATGATGCTCCATCTGCTTCTCAACAAAGAATCTTCATTCACTGCCAGTACTGAATCAATTCAATGTGAAGATTGTTTTTAATAAACAGGATTTCCATGTAGCAGAGCTGACGCAGTGAATCTTAAATGGTGTTTGGCTGAAGACGAAGCCTGTGGTCTGGAGGATCAAGTAATCCAAGTGTGGTTTTGATAGACAACTGTTAAGGGAGCTACATTAAATCTGTAGCTCATCAAGTTATAAGCTAATCAGAATTTGAAGTA
>NW_015647461.1:581919-612811 GCF_001515625.1 Sinocyclocheilus rhinocerous
TAATTATCGTTATCGAATTATCGCCCAGCCCTACCTCAGAAGGTCAAATTAAATATTATGTGAGATGCTTTAATTTCTTTTTATTATGTGAGGATTGCAATATTGAGGACTGAAATATGAGTCTAAATGCAGTTTGTTCATTTTTTTGGACATAAACGTCTAATAAACATATAAAAATGAAATATCCGCTTGTCAAGTTGTGATGTTTCCTGGTCCAAGCCTCTTTCAATTAATAATATTATCTCAACAGCCATTTATGAGCATTATTTTATTATGACTTTTTTAAGCTCTTAAAAACTCACCTTGTACACTACAGTCTCAGGCTCGTGGCGTCCCAGACACCAACATTTTAATGATTCAAAAGATGAATCACTGTCTGAGGTTTCAGTATGGAGAAAAATTGTATCATCATGATAATTCGGTAGTATTACAGCACACCATGAGTGTATGTTAACACCGTTTTTGTTTGCTTTAGGCATCTGACCCAGAAACAGTGACACGTGAAGTCAGACTTAACAAGATTTATGAACTAAATAAATAAATTGAATTAAAAGACCAAACATATTTCCCATAAATTGCAGAATTTAAATTAAATGGTAATTTGTAAAAAAATAAAATAAATTACAATATGTAGCAAGATCATTTCTAATCACACTGTAGAGACAGGGTTTAGGGGTCGACCGATCATCGGCCTGGATGATTATGGGCACCAATATTAAAATTTTTTATGGTTATCGGTATCAGTCATTTTCAAAACCAATTTTTCAAAAAAAACATTTAAAAGCATGTAAAGAAAGTTTTTGACAGAGTTATTCTTAATTTTGACATTAATTTAATCATTAATTTTTACACCATATCGGTTCAAAATATTGGTTATCTGTGTACTTGATCTATAGTTATTAGTTTTGGCATCGGCCCTGAAAAACACATATCGGTCGACCCCTAATAGGGTTGTTTATAAAATTACACTTTTGCTAATTAAAATTAGTTCTTGACACATTACTTGAATGTTAATTCAACAGATTATTGTGAATTATGCACTGTTTTTATGAATTTAGGTGTTGGATACAGTTGAGAAGCTCAAACGTTTGGACAGGCAAAGATCACCATTAAAAAGGGATACAGATATGTTTAAAATTAGTTACTTCTCATGAAAGGTTAATTTTATGTTAAATAATTGTATAACCAGATTTTTTTTATCTAGATGTAGCCAAATTGGTGGCAATTAATTTGATGTAGAGGCCATTCCATGTGTAAATGTGCTTCAAATGAGTTAAATACTGACAATGGCTGTGGATCCCATGCTGCTCTGTGCCTGTCCCAGAGATGAGTCATCCTGATTAGGTTTCATTACCTCCCTGCTCTAGACAATAGAGGCTCCATTGATTTTTATCATCAGCAGAGTGGATCAGGAAAGAGAACGGGACAGGAGAACGAATCAGCAGAATCTGAGCAGAAGGCATTGTGCAGCTGCCTTGAAATGTGTGTTGAAACTGGAGTTTGTGCGAGCCTCTCAGAAAACAGTATTAGAGACTGAAAAACCTAAGTCATCCAAACACTGTGGGAAGCAAAGCAGAATGTTCTGATATTGCTGAGTGCTGCTAAATTCATGTAATACAATTCTTAGCATTATTCTCTCACGAATTGTAAGATGTGTTAAACTAGTGATACAGTTTAGATCACCACACATTATATGCCAGTAGGCTTTAGTAATGTCACTGCTAGTTGGTTGCCAGTGGTACAGCATTTGATTGGCCAGAAATCAGAGTAATGTATACCTTAAAATAGTACATTTCTGTCAATGTTTAGGAGTACGTTTGTGTATAGTATAGGTAACCTGAAAGCTAACACTCACAGGCTAAAAGTCAAAACCATGTAAAAAAAATTACTAATATCGAAAGATATGTATGATTTTGTTACTGTTAAGCTTAGGTTTTGTCTATATTACATGTGTTTCTACAATTCTAATGGCAAGAATGTGCAAAACTAAGTTTGCTTTTGTGCTGAGGACATGAAGAGCATCAGCTGGTGAGGCCTGAAGGCTAAATCAGCCCTTTGAGAAACCGCACTGCTGCTCTCTCCTGTCTTTTACCATCATGTGAAATGTATGCTGATGTTTCATCGTCAGTAAGTCTTGCAGAAGGATTGCATTTCTACTTTATTTTTGTGACCAGTGGTTTTTTTTATTATGTAATTTTTTTTCTGAGTAGGATTGGAGCTGTAAACAATACAAACACATAAAATATGTGTTTAAAATATACTGCCTTTTATTGATCCCACTCCTTTAATCTGGGCAAGGTGCGACACCTTTGTTTATACCCCTTTAACACTCCTCATTTAAAATATTGATTGCAAGCAAACTGACAAAGGCCCAGTATAGTAATAGTAGATTTTCAATTTGCTGCAGCTGTTGTTGTTGTTATAAAGATGTTTAGAGATTTTTTTGCCTGTAAAAAATTGCCTGTACTATCTCTCTGTGGGTGGTGGAGGAAAAGAGCAATCTGGGTCCGCATGGACCAAACCCATCACAAACATAGTCGCTGCCGCATTCAAATCCAGATGAAGGGAACTTCCATGTGCAAAGTCAAGATTAAAGATAGAGGTTAATGTAAGAAACCCACGGACACTCCTTAAAAAGCCACTTTCATGGAGAAAGTCATGAGGGGAAAAAGAGAACAGTGCTTACAGATAGAAAACTATAGGAGAAAGTTTGTTTTTTTCTGTTTAGAACCAGTTCCTGGGGTAGGAAAAAGTTTTTATGTCAGACAAATTGGACTTGGTCCCATGTTACAGACCATGTCCAAACACTGCAAGGAGTTGACCCAGAATTTTCTGTGATATCACAGTTATAGGCATTATAGAAAAGTAGTTGTTTAGTTATGTAAAACATGAAGTGGAAATTCACCCTATTTTCTAAATGCATTTAATTATGGAAGCCCATTTCTAAGATTACATCTCACAATTCTGAGTTTATAGAATTGCGAGAAGAAAAGTTAAAACTGTGAGATTCAAACTCATAATTTTGAGATAAAATGTTGCTCAGAATAAAATTGGCCTTTTTTATTGCCATTTTCCAAAGTAATTGTGTTACACTTGTTCTTGTATAATGTCAACAACCTGTGATAGGATTATACAGTACAAAACTGGATTAGCAAATAAAAAAATTAACTGTAAATGATACTGGGATTTTTTGAGCTTTTTGGTGTTGCATTGAGGCCGAAGCAGCTGATCTTTTAATGTTCAGTGTGTGTGAGCTTCCCTGTGCTGTGACTCTCTCTCCATCTGCTTCTGTGTCTCATGACGCTCCATCTGCTTCTCAACAAAGAATCTTCATTCACTGCCAGTACTGAATCAATTCAATGTGAAGATTGTTTTTAATAAACAGGATTTCCATGTAGCAGAGCTGACGCAGTGAATCTTAAATGGTGTTTGGCTGAAGACGAAGCCTGTGGTCTGGAGGATCAAGTAATCCAAGTGTGGTTTTGATAGACAACTGTTAAGGGAGCTACATTAAATCTGTAGCTCATCAAGTTATAAGCTAATCAGAATTTGAAGTAGTTTCTTTGCTGGTCAAGCTACATAGTTAGCTACACAGCAAAATGCTAACAAAATGAAGCTAACTACCCTGACGTGAGTTTTAAAAAGTTAAAAATAACAATGTAGTGTTAAACAATGCTACATTGTTACATGTTGGAGAAAGTAGCTTTGCACTGAAAAGGCTCAACTATTTTCAAAAACACTGAGCTACACTACAAACTGCTAAAAAAAGATAACTGCAACAAAGCTAAAAAAAATACAAGTACTACTAAATAATATAGTTTAATTGGTAGCATTGCTACTTTTAGTTGTTCTCTAACACTGTGACTTACTACTTTTTCTCAGTTATCACATGCTACAGTTTTTTACGATTGATTGCTATCAGCATTCATTGCGCTCAGACACCTGGACAAAGCCACTTGGTTGGTTGGTTGTTTCGCTGGCAGGCAGCTCAAGGACTTGGCACATGTCACATACATTGGCACGAGAGCTGTACTTCCCATCTTTAGTCTTACACAGAGTGCCCAGACCTCCACCAGATCTGGTGTGATTTAACATAATTGCTCCAGAGCACTGCAGTGTCTTTGTACCACTTGTAATTTACAGAGTTAAATGGTAATTGAAAATAATGTATAAATAATTATTTTACTTTACTTTACTTTATTTTACTACAAGCTATTTGTGAAATATCAGCTAACAATTCCTAAATTCTTGTCATTCTTGTCGCATTTAATTTTATTAGCTCTTAGGCTGATTATACACGGGGCAACTTTTTTTGAGCAATGTTGCTTGGGCACTTTCACATTGAGAATGGATAACAAATGTCTATCTGGATAATGTTGCCCGGCAACATTGCTCAAAAAGTTGCCCCGTGTATCATCAGCTTTAGGAGTATTGTTGCTAAAATTTTCAACCTATGCATATGACTTTGGAGATCATATAGTGGTCATCGCAGCTTATTTTTACTCTTATTTTTGGGACAGTTGCCTGTACTGGAGCAGGCTGCTCAGGGGAATAATGGAGATAACGCAAGGCTAGGTCCTGCAACTAGCAGTAACCAGCCCTGAGCGTAAGCTACGGTGTCACAGTACCATTGCAATTCCTCTTCCTAAAAATATAGCTGTATACTATTTAGACTTGTGCCGGTATTCGGTAATGCGATATATCACGGTAATGAATATGCACGATATTGTTATAGTGGGCACTTCTAAATACCGTGAATAATTATATATTACAAATTATTCCGAATTTTGTACTATTAGGTAGTCTAATATGAATTCACAGTTGATCTTAAGTCCATTTTTGTTAAGTGCCATTTTTTTCTAGAAGGCAAGTAAACCTGACCTCTATGGATGCTGTGCAGGAATATATGAAATAAGGCAGATAGGCGTTAAACGTCAGTGTATATATCTTGGTAGAATTTAAGACAACCGTATTTTTTTCCACCAACCACCCGTTGAAGGATATCATGAAAGCTTGTTAGTAGACAGGATGTTATGTAAACATTGGCACTGTTAACATGAATTAAATTTAACAGCTATTTTCTCTGTAAGAGTATAATTAATGTCACAAGCCTTTTTTTAAATTTATCTAATCACTGCTTTAGCAATGCCATTAATCCATTATATTACAAGATAAATGTACAAGTGAGATGTCATGATCCTCTTTTGTAGGAACACATCTTGTGTTTGCCATTCGTTTAGTAAACACTCAGTTATTCTGCGTGACTGTTGGTGTATTTCCATAACAATGGAAAAACGGCCTCCACCATCCTTTTTACCAAATGAGTTAGCCAGGTTTAAGTGTTTGTTAGTCATAGTGCGTCCATGCAACGTGACTGGGCACTGTGCTTGACTGCAAGTGAAGGAACCCAGCTAAAACATTATCATTACAGCATCTCAGTAAACCTCTTCATAAAACAGCCAAAGCAAAGTGAAGAGGTTTTCAGATAGCGTGAGATCTGAAATGTTGAGCGCTTCCTTGGCCTTCTCCAGGGAACTCTCAGCCTCGTTTGCCCCATACTTCTGCTTTGTTTTATTTGTTAAGATGTTGTAATTATAAAATTGTCATTTTAAAATTATGTTTAAATTAGCCTGCACTGTGTATTAGTTATGAAATGACTAAGTATGTGGTTGCATGAGTGACACCGGCTGAAGGACACATTCAGTTTGCTGAATCATTGGCATGTGTAAATGAATGGGAATTTTTAGTGATTGTTTTATAGTTATATTCAGAGATTTATTTATTTATTTTTTATTAAACAGTTCAAAAGTTTGGGCTCAGTACAT
This sequence comes from Sinocyclocheilus rhinocerous, assembly GCF_001515625.1. Lineage (NCBI taxonomy): Eukaryota > Metazoa > Chordata > Actinopteri > Cypriniformes > Cyprinidae > Sinocyclocheilus > Sinocyclocheilus rhinocerous. The sequence continues at coordinate 587,745 of NW_015647461.1, forward strand.
TTTTTTTATTTTATTCAGCAAAGATGTGTTAAATTCATAAAAAGTGATAGTAAAGACTATTACATTGTATATAAAAATATTCTGTTTCAAATTAATGCTGTTGTTTTTAAATGTTCTATTCATTAAAGGATCCTGAAAATATGTATCACAAAAATGGTTTCTACAAAAATATTAAAGAGCACTGTTTACATCATTAATAATAAGAAATGTTTCTTGAGAGCCAAATCTGCATGAATGATTTCTGAAGTGACACTAAAAACTGAAAATTTAACTTTGCCATCATCACAGGATTAAATCACATTTTATAATATATTAAAATAGAAACCCTTTATTGATAATTTGAAATAAACAGTTATAAAAATAGTTGTACGTTTTATAAATAGTAACAATATTAACATTTTTACTGTATTTTTGATCAAATAAATGCAGCCTTGGTGAGCATAAGAGACTTTTTCAAAAAATAAATAAATAAAAACCTGACCCCAAACAAAGCAGAAGTATAATATACTGTAATATGTAATATCCACAACATTTTAATTTAATATATAGGTATTAGTATAGTAAATTCAAAGAGATACTAGAAATAACAAGGCCATTAACACAATCTCAAATGCAGCGTTTGAGAAAATAATTGTCATGCCAAAGATTAATATAGCTCATGATACTTGTTTTGATAAATGTTTTGTTAGGAGAAGTTATAAGAGTTTTATCAACCTTTCATGAACAGTTAGTTTAGATAACAACAGAAATGAACACAGTCCCATCCATCATGTATGTATGTTTGTTAGTGGAAAAATGCATAATGCATGTTATGGCAGTGAGTCTAGAGGCAGACTTGGCAACCCCATTTACTCCATGTTCAACAGCTTAATAGGGAGAGCCGCTGGGTAATAGTTTTCTCTGTGCTGGCAAAGTACGAGTTGCTATGAGCTATTAGTAATATCAGGCAACAAAATATTTAGCTTTCTTCCAGTACTTTATGCTTTCAGATATTTTTGTTGAAGTAATCAAAAGGTGTTGAACCAATTGCAAACAAAACATGCCTTGATGAGCAAAATGTTCTAGCTGATCAGGCTATAAATTTAGCCATCTGTCTTCAGACTTGTTAATGAATTTTCTCAGATTAAGATTAGCACTCTGTGATGTAGGAGATCACGTTGGGGTCATTGTAGCTGTGCGGATCATTACAGAGAGAGTTTAAGATTATTGCTTGCGCTCTCTGATCTCTTCTGTCAGTGTGATGGCTCAACTCTCTCCAGATGAACTGATTGTTAAGCATTAATCCCTGTCTAAGTCAATCTGCCATGCTACCTCTGGCAGTGATATATTCGAATTAAACCACCGGACAGATTTATCTTCGTTTCTCCTGTTTTTTTTCCTCATTACCCCCTGCTGAATACCAATAGGAACTGGACCTTGCCTCATTTAATTGCCTTCTTCTGAAGTTGCAGATGGTTTATGAGTTATGTTTATGATGTTTGTGATAGGTGCTGTGATAATACAACCATTTGGAGACTGCTGTAGACATTTTAATGAGGGGAAAGATATTTCGGAGTCTTTCTGCCCTTGACCCTTTGATGATATATCGGTGGTTTCACTGTTCTATAATAGGAAATATCATTCAAATTCATTCATTTCACAGTGTCATTTATTGTATGAACCCTTTTCACAGACTGCGATGATGCATTTCCATAGTTATTAACATTGTAGATCTAGCAAACATGTTTATATTATCATTTTTTAATGTAATGTACATTTATAAGACTATTCTTTGTGTTATATTACCTTAGCATTGAATTTTTAGAAAACTAGTTAAAGGTGCTATGTGAGTGTTTCTAATAATACAGTTAAAGGAGTGAAGACAAATTTGAAATCTTTCTCTTTTCTGCCTACCATAATCATGTTTTTTTTATATCATAATCAAGTCATAATCAAGCCTCTTTTGAGAAGTCATAGAATCATAGATTTTATTTTTTGCTCTTAGATCAAATGAAAATGTAAAAATTATGTTTTATAAATTATATTTTCTAAATTGTAGTTTCATTTACCAGAAGTTTGCTTAACTATGATGACTTGTCCTTCTGAGAACGCTGGAAATGTAAAAAAGGGTTTGTTGCATTTCTACTGTTAAATGCAAAATTAGTTATTTAGTAGAATGTCCAGTCTGCTCTGTTCTGTAGAATTAAAGTGAACATTTTAAGTTTTCATATGACATCAAAAGACTTGAAATATAACACACAAGTCATATGTTCTAGTCATATTTTATGATGCTTTTTTGGGGGGCTTTTGTGGTTTTATTATAGAGAGGAGCATGAACATTCTGCTAAATGTCTCCATTTTGTTCTACAGAAGGACATTCAGGTTTGGAATGACATGAGGGTAAATAAATGATGACAGAATTTTCATGTTGGGTGATTTTCTCATTGTCACAACTGAATCATGTGCCTTTAGTATAATCTTTCTGGTTTTTCCAAAATGCCTTTTTTTTTCCAAAACAGACTTTGTCTGATCGTTTACTTTGTCTTTGTCTTAGTGATGAGCACAGGCCGTTCTTCTCCTGACCCAGTTTCCCCTGTGGTGGACGTTTTTCCTCTGGGTGGGAGGGGAGTTGGGATTTCAAGCTGAGTGTGTCTTTTGAGTATGTGCAGTCATTTATCTGCTTCTGTGTGGATGAGAGTTTGTGAGTGTGTCTTTTGAGTACATGGCGTACGGTGAAGCCACCTGGACCCAATGAAGGGAATAGGCTATTAGGTTCACATTTTGTGCTCAAAGCTAGTGGACATTTTAGGTGAAATGACAGAATAGACGATAAGAGCCCTTGGCTTTCTGTTAATTTGTGCAATTTTACAGTATGTCTAGTGCAATTTTCTGGAGTGGAATTGAAGTACATTGTATATTGGTGCTTAAAATGAGTTTTTTACCTTGTATCTGTATTTTTTATTATTCTGGTGTGATAAATTATGTTAATACAAGTCTATAGACAAATACTTAAGCTGTACAGTACATGCAAACACCCGACTGTTTATTTCAGTTCAGCTGTTATGGAGCTCTCTCTGAGAAGCTCAATGGTCCATTTGTTAATGAATAAGCACTCTCACTTATTAAAAAGTAGTATTGTAATACTATGTTATTTTGTACTGTTGATGTACCATGATAATGCTATGTATTTATGATCATGTTATGAAATGACATGACATGAAATGTCCATTTGCATCATGGCCATGATGAACACCCTCCCACCACCCTCATCCAAATGTATGCTGAATGCTTATTACTTTTCTTCTGTTTTATTTGTTCCTATTTGCCGCTCTATTTCATATAGAGGATGCTGATTTGCTTTGTGAGACCCCAGCTGGCTTTGAAGCTTGACTAAATTATTCTGGTACATTGTTTTGCTGTTTGCTGAGTTAATGTTGTTGTAGCGTCTGGACCAATCAGACACACCATTTTTCAGATGATTTAACAAATCAATTATTCATTAGATTAACAAACATTCACAGACCCCTCACCCAATAAACATACTGGGTGCCAAGATGTCTGTGAACGAGGCCCAGGACACTGGCTACCATGGCAACCACGACACCTTTGCTAGACCAGATACATTTACGACCTAATGGAATGTGAGTAGGGAAAATCACTGCATGTTCCATAGGAAGAGGCACAATGCACAGTAGAAATGGACTTTTCTACTAATTAATTCATAGGAAAACCTTTCTTTGAATTTTCCCTTAACCAGGAAATTAACGTTCTTAGAATTGACAGACAGTTGACCCTGAGAGGTCAAGTAAATATCTACAGCGGATCTAAATATTTATAATTAATTATAACTAGTTATGATTAATTATTCATATTTCCCCATGAGCTGATTCGCTACAGTTGTTGTTGAATCAGTCGTCAGTTGTTAATTGTTATATGGTGATTGCTGATTGTCATCATTATTGAGCTCTGCGTGTGTCTATGTAAAACTACTGCACAATATTTTTGCTTTGCAGGATGTTCTCTTCTTCAGAGGCACAGATTGTCGAGTTCACTTCATACTATACAGTGTATATACATACACAGAATTATTATTATTATTATTATTATGAATGTTGACTACAAGTTTTGCTGCTTAATATTTTTGTAGAAACCGTGGTACATTTTTTCCAGGATTCTTTGAGGAAAAATAAAGAAAGAACAGCATTTATTTAAAATATTTTGTAACATTATACATGTCTTAACTGAAACTTTCAAGTAAATTAATGCATCCTGAATCAGTGTTAATTTCTATATTCTGTCTTACCCCTAACTTCTGAATAGTAGTGTATCAGGGATTCCACAAAAATATTAAGCATCCAAAACTGTTTTCAACATTGATAATAATAAGAAATGTTTCTTGGGCACTAAATCAGCATATTAGAATGATTTCTGAAGGATCACATCACATGACACTGAAGACTAGAGTAATGGCTGCTGAAAATTCAGCTTTGTCATCACAGAAATAAATTACATTTTAACATTTATTAAAATAGAAAACGTACTCGGTTACTTTCATAACCTCGTTTCCCTGAGATACGGGAACGAGTACTGCGTCGCTAGACGCTTATGGGGAAAATCCTTTTTCTCCGAAGACTGAAGACTTATTCAATCACGCAGTGTAACTGCACGGCCATTGGTTCGTGCAGTGATTATAAAATGAACCAATGGCTCGGCAGCAGTGCTGCACGAGCCTATGGTGGTGAAGCCTGCCAGAGCCCGCCAGAATGGGCGGGGCCATCTGTCTATATAAGCTGCCATTTCACCATAGAATCTCAGGTAAATTTGACTGAAGCGACGACACCGAGTCGTACAGCGTCATGGCATGGCAATGACTCGTTGCCGTATCTCAGGGAACCGAGGTTATGAAAGTAACCGAGTACGTTCCCTATCGATACTTCACTCGTACTGCGTCGCTAGACGCTTATGGGGAACCAATACAATCCGCTGTGCCATGAAAGAGGAACGACTGATATGAACTGGCCTTGAGCAAAAAAGGTAAGAGGGACTCAATTATGTGCAGGGTGAGCCCTGCAGGAGGCAAGAGCCTTCAGATAATCGTTCCAACGGTCGTATGTACAGTCTCAGCACTAGTAATAGGGCCAAGAGCGTTCCTGAAGAATCAGGCAGTGCCTGAGACTCAGACCGCCTTAGACAGGCGTGTGCCACTTTAAGCAGATAAAATCTGGACCTGCAAGGCCGGAACATCCAAGTTATAGAACCTGGCAAAGGTGGACAGCGAGGCCCAGCCGGCCGCCGCACAGATGTCTGCTATGGACACACCACTAGACCACGGCCAGGAAAAGGCCACGCCTTGAGTGGAATGGGTTCTCACTCCTATGGGACTCTGAAGGCCCAGGGAGGAGTAAGCTAGTGTGATAGCGTCAACTAACCATCGAGAGATCCTCTGCTTTGTGACCGGGGACCCTTTGGTGAGGCCGCCAAAGCATACGAAGAGTTGTTCCGACTGCCTGAAGGGGGCGGAACGCTTGATGTAACTTCTCAATGCCCTAACTGGGCAGAGAAGGTTAAACTCCTGGTCCTCCTCAGAAGGAGGAAGCGCAGAGAGAGTAATAACCTGGGCTCTAAACGGCATGTAGAGCACTTTAGGGACATACCCATGTCTTGGCTTTAGGACGACTTTGGAGTCGTTAGGCCCAAACTCAAGAAAGACAGGGCTTATCGAGAGAGCCTGCAAGTCACCTACTCGCTTAACCAATGCTAGCGCCAGCAGCAGAGCGGTTTTCAGCGACAGTGTTTTTAAGCTCACAGACTGAAGTGGCTCAAAGGGGGAGCCTTTGAGGGCTCTCAGGACCGTGGGCAGATCCCATGTAGGGACCGTGAGGGGCCGGGGTGGATGGAGCCTCCTGGACCCCCTCAGGAAACGGACAACAAGGTTGTTCCGGCCCATCAACTGTCCGGCTATAGGAGCGTGAGAAGCTGCTATAGCTGCCACATAGACTTTGAGTGTGGAAGGGGAGCGGCCCTTATCCAACAGCTCTTGTAAGTAGGACAGTATCACCGATATGTCACATGTTATTGGGTCCTCGCCGTGGGTTTCTCACCAGGCGGAGAAAATCGACCACTTAAGGGCGTAGAGTCGTCTCGTAGACGGGGCTCTAGCCTGTGAGATAGTATTCAGGACGCTCTCTGGGAGATCTACTGATTCCCGTGGGGATTGGGCCACGGAGCTGCTGTCAGCAGCTGAGACAGCTCTGAGATCCAGAGATGGTTCTTCCAGAGCTGGGCCACCAGAAGCACTCTGTGCATGTGCTCCCTGACTCGCCTGATTACCTGGGGGATCAGGGCGATCGGGGGAAAAGCATACAGGAGGAGGTTGGGCCATTCGTGGGCCAACATATCCTCGTTCTTCGAAAAATAAGTTTGGCAGTGAGAGTTGTCTTTTGAGGCAAAGAGGTCGACCTCTGCCTTGCCAAAGATCTCCCAGATTTTCTGAACCGCCTGTGGGTGGAGCATCCACTCCTCTGAGGAGACGTTGCTCCGAGGATAGCATGTCTGATCCTTGGTTCAGTACGCCGGGTACATGAGCTGCCCTCAATGAACGCAGGTTGAGATGTGCCCATTCCAAGAGGCGTTTTACCATCTCGAAAAGGCAGAGCGGGGCCACCAGAAGCACTCTGTGCCTGTGCTCCCTGACTCGCCTGATTACCTGGAGGATCAGGGTGATCGGTGGAAAAGCATACCGGAGGAGGTTGGGCCAATCGTGGACCAACGCGTCCTTGTTCTTCGAAAAATAAGTTTGGCAGTGAGAGTTGTCTTTTGAGGCGAAGAGAACCTCTGCCTTGCCAAAGTTCTCCCAGATTTTCTGATCCGTCAGTGGGTGGAGCATCCACTCCTCTGAGGAGATGTTGCTCCGAGATAGCATGTCTGCTCCTTGGTTCAGTACGCCGGGCACATGAGCTGCCCTCAATGAACGCAGGTTGAGATGTGCCCATTCCAAGAGGTGTTTTACCATCTTGAAAAGGCGTTTTGAGGTGAGCCTTCCTTGGCGATTTATATATGACACCACCGTCATGCTGTCTGATCTGACTAGCACGTGGTGTCCCTTCAGGACTGGCAAGAAGGTCTGAAGAGCTCGGCATACTGCCGTCAGTTCGAGGCAGTTGATGTGTAGCTGGCCTTCCGTGTTCGTTCAGGAGCCGAAGGTTGGTCTGCCGTCGCACAGAGCTCCCCAACCTGTGTTGGATGCGTCTGTCGAGACAACTTTCCTTCTGTAAACCAATCCCATAGTCACGTCCTGCTTGAACCACTGTAGGTCCTCCAGGGGGCCAGAGCCGTCACGCAGGCCTGGTCCACCCTGATGCGGATGCGTCCATGATGCCACGCATGGGGCGGAATTAGAGTTTTCAACCAGTACTGAAGGGGTCTCATTCTGAGCAGGCCCAACTGAAGCACCGGTGCTGCAGAGGCCATGAGGCCCAGCATCTTTTGAAACGTTTTGAGAGGGTAGGAGGCTCCAATTCTGAAGGAAGCCGCGAGCTGCTGTATAGCCAGTGCACAGTCTGGTGCGACTATCGCCCTCATGTGGACTGAGTCGAAAACTGCCCCAGGAACAAAGTTTGCTGGCTGGGGGACAGAGAGCTCTTGGCAAAATTGATCCTGAGTCCCAGGCGCTCTAAGTGGCTGAGGAGGAGGGACCTGTGGGCTATTAGCTCAGCCTCCGACTGTGCTAAAACGAGCCAGTCGTCGAAGTAATTCAGGATACGGATTCCCATCTATCTCAGAGGAGAGAGGGCCATGCACTTCGTAAAAGGTGGGGAGCCAGAGACAGCCCGAAAGGCAGGACCGTGTATTGATAAGCCACTCTGTCGAAGGCGAATCTTAAGAATCGTCTGTGATGGGGGGCTTTCTGGATGTGAAAGTAAGCAACTTTCAGATCCAGCGAAAAGAACCAGTCTCCTGGTCGGATTTGCGAGAGGATCTGCTTCAGTGTAGTCATTCTGAACGGCCGTTTCATGAGGGCACGGTTCAGGCGTCTGAGATCGAGGATGGGCCGCAGGCCGCCATCCTTTTTGGGGACGAGGAAGTAACGGCTGTAGAAGCCTGACTCGCTCTGAGCTGGTGGAACTGTTTCTACGGCTCCTTTTGCCAGTAAATTCTTTACCTCGGCTTGCAGAACATGAGCGTTCCTGCTGTGCACTGAGGTGGAGACCACGCCGTTGAACCTCGGGGGTCTTCGAGCATATTGAAGTGAATAACCTCGTTCTATAATCCCCAGAACCCAATGAGACACTCCGGGGATGATCCGCCAGGCCTCGGCCCGTGTGACAAAGGGGTTGGATTAATTTGGGTGGTGAGTCGCCGTGCGGGGACTCGACACTCATGATGACTGGAAGAGGAAATTTGCTCTCTTTTTGAAAATATTTGTTTTTTGTTTTTCTCGCTATCACAGCGGCTATGTGTGAGGGCGCTTTTAGAACAGGCCCATGATTCACAACAATTTCTGGAACAAACATACTGCCACTGGCACCCAGAACTGAAAGGAGTGCTTGAGGGCACGACCGAGGGCGTTTCGGGGTGATCCGGCGCTTGCGAGACCTTGCCCGCTCCTCTTCCTTTCCAGTGGATCAGGACGATGCCGGGGGCACAAGGTCCAAGTTCAGCTTGGGCTTGGGGCCTTGGAGCTTTGGAAAGGGATAGCGTCTGGCCAAGCGGGAGCACTGTCGGGGCTCAGGTTTTTGAGCAGGCTGCTGCGCTGGAGCAGGCTTGGGGCGACTGGTGGCCGTTGCAGAGCTGGAGCGTTTTGGCAAGAAGTGTCGCATGGCCTGGGACGACTTCTGAGCAGCGGCGAATCGCTCTGCAAACCCCTCGACGGCAGGTCCAAACAGCCCCGTGGGGGAGACTGGGGAGTCAAGGAAGGGAACCTTGTCAGCCTCCTTAATCTCGGTGAGGTTTAGCCATAAGTGGCGCTCCAGCACCACTAGATTCAAGTATTATTCAAGTTTAATTTACTGCAACAAAGACAACCCTAGATACTTATTCTCCACTATCGATAGGCTACTTAACCCCTCAACTGAAATATCATCAGAACTTCTCACAAGTGCAAAGTGCAAAGAGTTTGCAGAATTTTTTAATGACAAAATTACTTCCATAAGACAAAACATTGCCAGCACTTGCCCTCCTTGTATGGTCTCCAACTCCCCAGCTAGTCCTTTGCAACGTAATCTGTCCTCCTTCTCAGCTGTCAGCCCCAGTACACTTACACAGGTCATATCACATATGAATTCCTCTACCTGCGCTCTAGACCCATTACCCACTAAATTTCTCAAAACTGTTGTGAATTGCTTATTACCCGACATCCTGAATATCATTAATCAGTCCCTACAGCAATGAGTTTTTCCATAAATTCTTAAAACTGCAGTTGTTAGGCCCCTGCTGAAGAAAAGTAATCTTGATTCTTCTGTGCTCAGTAACTACAGACCAATCTCTAATCTACCTTTTCTTGGTAAAATAATTGAAAAAATAGTATCCATACAGCTCAATAACTATCTCAATGCCAATTTACTTAATGAGACTTTTCAGTCTGGCTTCGGGGCAAACCACAGCACAGAAACAGCTTTGATTAGGGTCTTAAATGATCTGCAAGTTATTCGGGACTTAGGAAACTTGGCAATCCTTGTTCTTTTAGATCTGAGTGCTGCTTCTGACACAGTTGATCATGAGATTCTTCTCGACCTACTTCAGACCTGGGTCGGTCTATCAGGTCATGTCTTACTTACTGTGTAACACTGGGTACCTACACCTCCAGACGTTGCGCCATTTCTTGTGGTGTTCCTCAAGGCTCGATTTTGGGTCCTCTATTATTTAACCTATACATGTTTCCTTTAGCTGGTGTAATTAACCAGTACAATATTTCATTTCACCAGTATGCAGATGACACGCAACACTATCTTTCACTTGCACCAGATGCCCATAATTCAATTTCCACACTACTTGACTGCATAACGAGCATAAAATTGTGGATGTCCCAGAACTTTTTACAGCTAAACAAAGATAAGACCGAGATTGCTTGTTATCGGTAATGACGTGCGGAGAAGATCTATTGCTCCACATCTTGACTCTCTATCACTAAAAGTCAGTAATCAAGCCAAGAACTTAGGAATTATGTTTGATAGCGACCTCAGATTTAAAAAAACATATTAACATTGTTAATAAAACAGCATATTATCACCTCAGAAACATCTCCAAAGTACATGACATTCTCTCCCCTTCTGACAGTGAGAAACTTGTTCATGCATTTGTTACGTCTAGACTTGACTACTGCAACAGTGTTTTTGCTGGGTTACCAAAGAGCTCTATTAAACACTTACAAAGAATTCAGAATGTAGCTGCACGAATGCTAACTCGCTCTAAAATTAGAAATCACATTACTCCAACACTCAGATCCCTTCTCTGGCTGCCTGTATTATTCAGAATTGAATTCAAGATCCTCTTATTAGTTTTTAAATGTCTTCATGGAACTGCCCCTATATGCCTTTCTAATTTGTTAAATAAATATACTCCAGCAAGATCGCGCCGAACATCAAACAGTAATTTGTTGGTTGTGCCTAAGACTTGGCTTAAAATTGGGGAGTCAGCCTTTAGTTATTTCGGTCCCAAGCTATGGAACTCTCTTCCTGACAACCCACGAGCCATCGACTCATTGTGCACTTTTAAAAAGTATCTCAAAACACATTTGTTCACTAGGGCCTTTCCTTGACTCATTTTATTATTGTATTTTATTATTTTATTTCTATTATGTGATTACATTTTTTTATGTTTGTTATTGTGTATTGTAAATTTTCTATCCTGTAAAGCACTTTGTAAACTCTGTTTTAAAAGGTGCTATATAAATAAAGCTTTGCTTACTTACTGTATTGCATACTACTCTATTGTATTATATACTATATTGAATGCTTTTACATGATGTCATCTGTACTTGGTAACATGGACAGAAGTTCTTTGTGATGGAATATTGGAATTTACAGTCATGTTTGTTGGATAAGAAACTCCAGGAAGCTCTTGAAAAACGTTCTTGGCTATAATAGCCAAAAGAAGAACACTAATCTTTTTGAAACAGGAGTTGGACTGATATCACAGATGATTGCCAGCTCTGTGGCACCTACAGTCTCGCCAGCATTTTCTCTGACGATTAATCTTTATTGCTTTTAACCACTATGGTTTTTCTCTGTAGTCTCTAAAGCCATAAATACTGTCTATCTTTATTTTCACATATCGTCTTCTCTTTTCCTGTTTGCCTAAGTGGTGTCCCTGGACAGTTAGCGCTGTCATTTTCTTTGGCCTTCACTCCATGAGTTAACTACTGGTAATCACGTTAACACTTCTGTCATGATGCTGACATACGGAGACTATTATTTACATAGCCATTAATTAGTGTTATGCTGTGTTTAAAAATCCCTCTTGTCAAAAAATGGACTTAAACCATCTCATGGGGGTTAGCTTCTATGGAAAGTGTGACCACGCTGGGGTTTGTGTGTTTGCAGAGACTGTAATCTGCTTTAGCAGCTTGTTCAGATGCATCCCAAACTGTACTGATATACTGTAGTTGCTTTTGTGTTTGCCAGTATGTGGATTTAGGTGAAATTGTGATATGTCAGGGTTCAGATTTAAATCCTAAAAGTGCTCAATCCATATGAACCAAAGATGACGCAGCAGTGCTTTTTAAAAGCTACTCTTTTGACTTGCACTTTAACAACAAATTACAAAAAACTAGTATGTTTTGCGAAGTACAATGTTACAAGAAGCTGCTAAGCATTTAGTGACATATTTCAAAGTATCATGTTGCTATCATTTGATGCCACCATTGTATTATGGTACCTCTACAGTTCTCTTTTGTAAGGGTGGGATCTGTTTGCATCAAATTTAGACCCTTTTATGGGCCTGGAAATCTTGCATCCAGGCTGAAGAGCCTTGCATTACCACCTGTTGTATACTGAATTACATCTCTTAAGTATATTGTTCATAGCAAAACAGTTATTTTCTGCCTAAAATAGTGTAAACAAACTAACCACTAATTACGTAAAATCTTAATTGCATCAAACTTGTTTCAAGAGCTCTTTGAATATAAACATATTATTAATCTATCCACCCTGAAAGGCAAAACTGCTAGATTGCTTCTGTAGCATTATAAAGACCAATAATAGTCCACTTAATGCAATCATAACGCTAAATGCAAAAAAAAGATCTAAGCCTGATTCATATCAGAATTGTTCTGCAAGGGACAAATTGTTTAAAACAGAGTTGACACCTACCATTAATTTTCAGGTATACAAGAAGATACAAACAGTATAAAGAGAATGTCCTTAGCTGATAACTTTTTTATTTTGGGTAGTATTTCTATTGAGTGGACCCTTGAGCAAAGACATAAATATATATTTTTGAATTCTTTAAATGATAGTTTATAAATGCTGAGATATAATGATAAATATTTTATGTATATTTAAATTATTATGTTTAGATATTAAATTAAATGGTAACACTTTAGTATTGGGACCAATTCCCACTATTAACTAGTTGCTTATTAGCATGCCTATTAATAAAATAATAGCTGTTTATTAGTACTTATAAATCACATATTCTGCATGACTATATTCTACATCCCTAATCCTACCCAATACCTAAACTTAACAACTACCTTACTAACTATTAATAAGCAGCAAATTAATAGTTTATTGAGGCAAAAGTTCTAGTTAATGGTTTGCTAATAGTGAGAATTGGACCATAAAATAAAGTGTGACCAAATAAAAATTAATATAATAATTTATAATGCAATTTCTTTTTATTCTAGCAACAAATCTTTAGGAGAATTATTTATTGAAATTACAAACACAAGACACAAACATAATAGTGGATAGCAGTTGTGGCACAATTAAAAGGAGTCTTGCCCAAATGAATAAAAGGCCTGTCTCAAAAGCTCATTCAACAGTCATGTGTTCAAAAGCCCTGGATCCAGTCCATTTTCAAGTCCTGCCTTGACCTGTTTTATTCCCTTTACAGAGCAGATCTGCAAATAAAGCTGTCAGCTTCTGTTTTCACATCAACACTTTTACCTCTGGAGATCTGCATATATAAATTTAGTATATTTTGTAAATTTCATTACATGCACAGCCCCAAATTAGAATGGCTAGTTTCCTGTTGTTAAATTTTGTCTCTTTTCCCTTTTTCCACTTCGTCCTCGCTACTGTGAACTTTATTTATAATTGCTCCTTCTTAGTTATATTATTGATTGACATGTTTTTTAATTAGACAAAACAATGTCTGCTTGGAAGAAATGTGTCAAGAACAGTGGAACATGTAAGGCAAAGAAAAAGTAGACGCATTAAGGCAATGTCTGGGAATTTTCTCTAATGGCTGGCTCTGAGAAATAGACTCTCTCTCTTCTCGCTCTCAGCCAGACAGCAGCGCTTGAGCCTGTGGATGTGTTAGGAAATATTTAGTAAAGATCAATAATGCCATCCGCCATGTTGGAGCTCCCTGTCGCTGCAGAGGCTTGACTGGATCGATGCCTGACTCAGAGCCCCGTAGGCCTCATAGCTGCACAATCATGTCCTCATATCCAAATAACTATATGGGTATTTACTGTAAATTGAGTTTTGAGGATGTTTTGACTATTTAAATTATATGGGGACCATGATTAATTTTACTCCAGTGTAGGGGTGTGCGATATCACGATTTTTGATCATGGACGATTAAAATGCCTCCACAATCTGCTTTTATAGAAATATCATAGTATTCTATCAGTTGCAGTTCTGATGCCTCCGTCTCAATATACTGTACAACACGATATACAGTGCATTCACATCAAATGTTAACTCACGGGACACTGCACTTGTTCGCAATCACAAAATTAAATTATTTGCATGTGCATTAAAGCCTTGGCGGTTAAACATTTAATTCGCACATTGTTCTATGCTTTTTCTGAGCGTGTACACCTGAAATATGCGCACACTAAAAAGCCTGTCAAACAGCAGCTGATTACTGGACTAAGTTATCTTTCACGTTTGATTGCGCTAATACTGTCAAAAACACACAAGGTTTAGATTTAAGCACAGCTGGTTATGACTAAAGTGAAAGTAAAGAGTTGAGAGGAAGAGGAAGTTGCCTGTATATCATATGCGTATATGATGTGTGCAGGTCTTAAAGTGACAGCAGACGAATAGTACTAAATATGCTGCCGCCTAAAGGGAGTGTTCACCCAAAAATTACAATTCTGTCATTATTCACTCACTCTGATGTTGTCCCAAACCTGTATTCATTTTCTTTTCTTGTGCTGAACACAAAAGAAGATATTTTGAAGAATGTGGGTAACCAAACAGTTGCTGGTCCCCGTTGACTTTGATAGTAGGAAAAAAATACTATGGAAGTCAATGGGAACCAGCAACTATTTGGTTACCCAAATTCTTTAAAATTACTTTTATGTTCAACAGAATAAAGAAACTCATTGAGGTTTTAAACAACTTGAGAGTGAGTAAATGATGACAAAATGTTAATTTTTAGGTGACCTATCCCTTTAATGTTAACAAAACACAAAGAGGGAAATCACTCACTGCTCTTGACTGTAGAACTTTAATACAGTTGCTTTAATAGGAATCTGTGTATAATTTATGCAGTGAAGTGTAGCCTATGTAGTGTTTTATTTTTATATTTGTTCATTCAATTTCTTGAATGCTACCGCTAAATACACCTACTATACCTGAAAAATAAAGCAATATTTTTGTTTTATTTGTATATCATGTGTATTTGTAATGTGCATTTTTGTTCTTAACAGATAAAATAATGACAAAGATTTTTATCTTCACCCACTTTGGCCTAAATGTCTGCCATTCTTTTTATTTTAGATTTTGTTACCTTGTAAGGCTTTGTTTTTAAAATAAAAAATGTTTTTTGGCTGTACTGCTCAGACAACTTGCAAAATAGTAAATCCAACATAAAAGAATCATGATAAAATCATGAATCGTGATTTCTATCTATCTATCTATCTATCTATCTATCTGTCTGTCTGTCTGTCTGTCTGTCTGTCTTTTTTGATGAATGTGTTTAATGCAAATGCTTTCTTGTCTGATGTTGGTGATGCTGAAATCAATTTTGTATCAGCAGTCAGCAGTGTGATTCAATAACGGATTCAGTTCATTCTTTGATCTGAAATGTCAAAGGACTTTGGACATGAGCCGTTTCAACATTCTCTCTTTACAAACATCCACCCACTTACATTCTGTCTGTGAGGCTGAACTGTGTGTTTTTGAGCCATATCAGATCAGACAACTAACAATATCTCCCCACACCACAGGATTGAAAAAACGCACCAGGAAGGCCTTCGGGATACGGAAGAAAGAAAAGGACACTGACTCTACGTAAGTTTCACTAATTTATATACCAGAATTCAAAACCTATAAAGCTTGCTGTATGAATTTGATATGAAAATTTCTAATGATCAAAACCTTGCTGAAAACCCTGTTTTACACAGTCTTATGCCTTCTGATGTCTGATTGGTAGTTTATACTTTTTAGCAAGTAAAATCGTCCCCCTTCAGGTAATAGTAATTGTGTATTTTTGCCTTATTTCTTACCGATTTTTATAAAGCAAAAGAAGTAAGAATAACTTATATATTGTTAGGGATATTTAAAGAAGAACACCTAGGTTTACTTGATTATCAATACATCTTTTTTTGTCCTCCACAATAAAAATACAGATATTTTAAATATAATCTTTCTAAGACCTATAATTTGGAGATATAGAGTAACAACTGATATGTATATGCAATTTATGCCAGTATTATTATTATAGATTTAATTGACATTATAAGTTGTAAGAATTATAGCTTACTTTATGGCCATATAAATATCAGTAACTGCACTAAATGACATATTTTGCTTAATGTGGGCCTCTGAATAAAATTTTGTCTAAAGGTTCAATAAACTTTTCCATTCCAAAAAATTTGATTTGTTTGACTATTGTCTCATATGTCAGACCTTACAGGATTAATGCACTTATTATAATAGTAGTGCTTCCTAAGGCAGGCTGATGGTCTATCTGTCTGTCTGTCTGTCTGTCTGTCTGTCTTTTTTGATGAATGTGTTTAATGCAAATGCTTTCTTGTCTGATGTTGGTGATGCTGAAATCAATTTTGTATCAGCAGTCAGCAGTGTGATTCAATAACGGATTCAGTTCATTCTTTGATCTGAAATGTCAAAGGACTTTGGACATGAGCCGTTTCAACATTCTCTCTTTACAAACATCCACCCACTTACATTCTGTCTGTGAGGCTGAACTGTGTGTTTTTGAGCCATATCAGATCAGACAACTAACAATATCTCCCCACACCACAGGATTGAAAAAACGCACCAGGAAGGCCTTCGGGATACGGAAGAAAGAAAAGGACACTGACTCTACGTAAGTTTCACTAATTTATATACCAGAATTCAAAACCTATAAAGCTTGCTGTATGAATTTGATATGAAAATTTCTAATGATCAAAACCTTGCTGAAAACCCTGTTTTACACAGTCTTATGCCTTCTGATGTCTGATTGGTAGTTTATACTTTTTAGCAAGTAAAATCGTCCCCCTTCAGGTAATAGTAATTGTGTATTTTTGCCTTATTTCTTACCGATTTTTATAAAGCAAAAGAAGTAAGAATAACTTATATATTGTTAGGGATATTTAAAGAAGAACACCTAGGTTTACTTGATTATCAATACATCTTTTTTTGTCCTCCACAATAAAAATACAGATATTTTAAATATAATCTTTCTAAGACCTATAATTTGGAGATATAGAGTAACAACTGATATGTATATGCAATTTATGCCAGTATTATTATTATAGATTTAATTGACATTATAAGTTGTAAGAATTATAGCTTACTTTATGGCCATATAAATATCAGTAACTGCACTAAATGACATATTTTGCTTAATGTGGGCCTCTGAATAAAATTTTGTCTAAAGGTTCAATAAACTTTTCCATTCCAAAAAATTTGATTTGTTTGACTATTGTCTCATATGTCAGACCTTACAGGATTAATGCACTTATTATAATAGTAGTGCTTCCTAAGGCAGGCTGATGGAGTTCTCTCACAAACCCATCAACATAATGGAGCATTTGCTGCTTGCACGCTATGAATCCCTGTCTCCTGCTTCAGGGTGCTATAGATGATGCCTGTTTTGAGAGCATGTGTCTGTTTGGGGCCCAACACACAGGTGTTTCTGTGCCTCAGAGCGAAGCCTGGCTAATTGCTTCTGTGCTTGAGTTGATAAAAAAAGAGAGGCTTGCATGTTAAGTGGGTATTAAAGACCTCTCTGTCTCTCTCTGTCTCTTTCTTTTGTTTTCCCTGTTTTAGGGGGTCACCAGACAGAGATGGTGGAGTAAGTGCCTCTTAACTTACAGCATCGTTTCAAGAGCCATATTTACTATTTTGGAATTTGAATTGATGTTTGTTTTAATTAGGGCTGCCAAAGTTGATCATTAACAAATGCAATTAATCAAATGTTTAACATTGTTAATGTGTGTATTCAATTCACTCCCTTCTTTGTGATTTCTGAGAAATTATTTATTGAAATATTCTGAGCTAATTGGACCCAATTAGTTATTTTGACAAGTGCATTAAAGGGATAGTTCACCCAAAAATGAAAATTCTGTCATTAATTGCTCACCCTCTTGTGATTCCAAACCCACAAGACAGAATTTTCATTTTTGGGTGAACTATCCCTTTAAAGCTTATTATATATATATATATAAATTAAAAAAAATCTTTATTCTTATTTTATGAAAAAAGTTTGTATTGATATTTTTGAACTCAGCGTCATGAAATTAGGTCATGTTTAGGCCTGTTTTGCAAATCCGTACAATATTTTTTTATGCAGGGATTTGTAATAAGTGTTAATGTAAAAAAAATTTCATGTGAAGCCTAATTGGAAATATAAATAGTCTGACATGGTGAAAAAGTGTAATAATTCAAATTATGTCTTTATTTTCTGTATGATGGATGTCCATGGCACAGGAGCCCCAAGAGACTGAATTGGTACTGAAAACATAGAGACAGCATAGTTCTATAGCTTGAAGTCTAACGCTAGAACTGAATACTCACTAAACACCTGTAGATTCCCCCAGCGGCACCGCTAAATAGGCCAAACTAATCTAATCTAGAAATCAGTGAATCTGAGTGATGTTACTAAAGTTGTGTTTTGATTTGCTCAGCCACAGAAAAAGACCAACGGGGCTCCAAATGGCTTCTACGGGGAGATTGATTGGGACAGATATGTAAGTCCATCTTTTTTAATAGCCTGATGATACTCCGCAAAGCATTGCAGTTCAAGCCTACTACATTAATGTCTATTTAATTTAAACTATCAAAAAATACCACTGCATCTGTAATAAAGACTGACTTCAGTTCTTTTCTTTTGCAGAACTCGCCTGAGGTAGATGAAGAAGGATATAGCATCAGGCCAGATGAGGAAGAGGAAGATATCCTTTAATTTTGCCATAAATTAGTGTTATTACATTTTTTAATCTTTTTTTTTTTTTTTTTTAACGATAAGATTTTTTTGTGAATGAAAACAAAGCTGTGAGGTATAGACATACAGTCTGTTCAGTGCTTTTTTAATGTTTTAGCTTTTTTCACCTACTGCAGCTTTTCTAACTTTACCTAACTTTTTTCTTCTTACATTAAGTTCTATAAAATTCAGTTTGCGTTGTAATCATGGCAATTTACAACTGGTCCCTTAACATCTCTCCACCAGCCCCTAAAGAAAAGTCTCACTTTTTCTCCTCTAGTGAGTCTGAAGAAGAGGAGGACCACCGCAAAAAGTTTAAGATTAAAATCAGACCGCTGCCAGCAGAAGCTAACATTACAGCTCCCTCGGTAGATGAATTAAAAGCCTCCATAGGCAACATAGCTCTGTCTCCCTCGCCTCTGGTGAGTCCAGCCAGTGTTACCCATGCATCCCAAGCTTATGATACTGTTTCCTGTCACTTTTCCTACTTTAATATCACTTGGCAATTGTCTCTGTTATGTTTTGTGTTAAAGGTTTTGTATTTTGTACTTATTTTGACTTCCCTTATGAAAAGATACTGTGAAAGTACCTTGGTAAAGTGAGGCTTGTACATTAAATGTAGATATATAGTATTCCACTGTATAGTAGTCCATACAGTGAATGTATACTTTAATTCTTTTGCTGTCATATTGTTGTGAATAAGCCTATTGGGTAAAGCTCACACCTGCCTTTTCTGATTCATATTGACTGTAACTCTCAGCACATGTTTGAGAGCCAGTTTGAGAGCGCTTTGTGTTTTTGTCAGTAAGGAGAGGAAACATACTGTTGCACTGTTGCAGATTTTATTTGCACTGTATAAGGAAGCTCATGAAATGGAGGAAGTGCTTTAGGTTCTTTATTAACCTTGTCAGCTCACTTTTATAGTCACATGATGGCAAAAGCCACAATCCAGACTTGGCTTACAGTACAAATGGCTTGTTTTTTGTGAAGTGTTGCTTGTAGTGTGTGGTTAATATGAGGCTATCACACTGTGGAGGCTGTTTCTAGAGAGAGCAGCGTGAGCAATTCAGATGGAGCTGCTTGCCATTTTAATAGTCCAAAAACGCCTGCCATTTCACTAAAAACATTTTTGAATTTCAGCAGTCTACATAGCTGCATCCTGTTAATTAAAGCTCTTTTTATGAGCTTTAAATGAATTTTTAGGATGTACCTTGAACAAGAAAGTCTATGTTTGTGTGCCTTATACAGTATATGCAGCATTTAGGAGATGAAATGTCTGTGTGGGCAGCACATCTATTCATTCTCCACTGGCTCAAAACAGACTCCTTAAACAAAACAATATTAAAATTAAATTAAAATTTTCTTTTATTCAACAAGGAAGCATTACATTTGGCCACAAGTGGCAGTAAAGTCATTTACAATATTACAAAAGATTTCGATTTCAAAATAAATGCTGTTGTTTTGAAATTTCTATTCGTCAAGGAATCCACAAAATTCACAAAAAATATTATGCAGCACAACTGCTTTCAACATGGCTAAGATATGAAATGCTTCTTGAGCACCAAATCTGCATGAGAAAGATTTCTGAAGGATCATGTGATGCTGAAGATGAGGAGCGTCTACTGAAAAATTCAGGTGTGCCATCACAAGAATAAACTACTTTTATTAATTCAAAATATATTAAAATAGAAAACAGCTATTTAATTTGCAATAATATGTCACAGTTTAACTGTATTTCACTGTCAATAAATACAGATGACAGAGGATACAGCCTTTGCTGATAACATTTTCCCAAGCATCCATCAGATTTTACTATATAATTTAAATTTTTGTTAACTCACAACAGAGAATATCCTGAGAACATCTGGTTCATATGGTGTTTGCGGTTAAAAAAGATTTCAGAAAGATTATCTGTACTTTAGTACTGACTTTTAAAAACTTTTTGCCAGTGAAGTCATCTAAAGTTCATCTGACGGAGGTCATTCAGATGAGAAATGGCATAGATGAGTCTTATCTGACTCACTGTTGTTATCTGAAGTCAGAGTGAGTAGGAGTTTCAGGTGGAGCCTCGCACTGAAGTGTCACTCTGTTCTCTCAATAATTCAGCTTGGAAACTAGGCACAATGGCTCCACTGCATGGTGCGGCAGGCCTATAGAATGAGCACAGGCATACAGGCCAGAGCCTGTCACATGATGAACTTGCACACTAAATTATTCATGCATGCAGATACATGTAATTCCGTCAATGTGCTTTCAATCAATCTTACTCTGATCTACAACTCAGGACCACGTGCTGAGGTGTTTCTTGTTCTGCCTTGTTCCTAAAATTAATTGGCACTCAGATTGGTCTTTAGCTGTCACAAAGTAATTATCTTTTCTGGGGTTTTCATTAGCTCTTATTCCCAAAGTTAAATTTGAATCTGCACATTTATGAATTGCTCTCACAGTATGCTCAATGAATGCTAAACTACTTTGAACTTTGAGCAGATATACTCCTAAAACAGTGCTGTTTATTTAGCTATAGCTAGCTTTATGAACACTGAATGTGTAGTATAAAATAGTTCCTAGTCCTGGCTTCTTAAATCCATGATAAAGTGACAGTTATGATCTGATGTTCCCATAGTGGATCGTTATTCAATTTATTTTTTATATAGCAGTGTTGTGTTATGTCAGGAACTATATCTTTGAGCAGAAGGAAGTCACTAATGGGACTGAACAGGATGCTCAAGCAAATAGAGCTTTGAAAGCACCACAAAGATAAAGTTGTTTAGTTTCCGTGCAGTAAAATTATCGTTATGATAAGCATCTAGTACACTACTGTTTAAAGTTTGGGTTAAATGTTTTCAGTTGTGCTTCTTTATATTTTTATAGAAAGCATACATTTTTTCAGCATTCCTTGAATACAAAATAAAAAAAGAGCATTTATTTGAAATAAATATTCTGTAAAAATATAATTCTTTACTTTTGATCAATTTAGTGCATCCTTGCTAAATAAAAGTATTAATTCCTTTCAAATAAATGGACAGTACTGCATATTCAGGAAATGTAAATAAATAAATAAAAATGCTTTTTAATGCATATTTTGCATAAAAATTGTACTTATGTTATATCCCAAAATTTGCATAAAATATGTGTAACTAATAGTTAATTTTTTAGGGAATTCATCCAAATGTCTTATTTGTACTTTCTTTGTATTTTAACGTTGGAAAAATGGCATGCTTTAAGCAGTCTTATTATGACTGAAATCCACTTTGTCCAGTATACTGGAAAGCCTGGCATTCCTTCCTCATGAATTAAACATTAGTCACATGCCCATCCTGTGCCATGGCAACCTGTGCGTATGTGTGTAACGATGGTGTTGGATTAGCCATGAATACGCATCAGAAGAAAGTGTGAGCAAAGCTCTACAATAGAGATCGTGCTCTCGTTGTATAAGAGTAGAGAGATAATTAATTCAGAAGAGATATTGCATCCAGCCAGCCATCCAGAACACTGGGAGAGATAACAGTGGAGTTATAGTCGCGCGAAAACAGAGCACAAAGGCATGGGGGTTTTTATATAGCACACCTCTCGGCCAGGTGCTGGGTTCCAGCTGGTGTTCATGTTTTATTGATAAGGTTTGCTTCTTTATTAAGCCTCTTGAATATGGGCAGTCATCCAACAAGAGTTAATAAAGCTACACATGGGAAACACTGTGTGCTCAGAACTTGTTTGATCATTGGACAGTCTTAATTCCAAGCTGTGCGACAGAATGTAGATACGTAGCAAGCTGGAGGGATTTTTAAAAGAAAGAGCTGACCCAAACGAACAAAAATTTGTAATTTGCTCAGCCTAATCTTGTTCCACACCCTCTATTTAAATCCATGGGAATAAATATTTTAGAATGTCCAACTTTTTTATATAATTATAGAGTGAGCTCAAAAACTATTTAAAAACACCATAAACCCATAAGGCTTGTATGCTACATTATACGTTTTCTCAAGCATTTTGTATGAAGGGAAACAATAAAAGAGCCGCTAATTAAAACATTTCTCCCTTTGCAGTAGCTTTTAAGTGTCATTCAGTTCAAATATGGTGCATTGTTATGCACCACTTTTATGCACCACTCTGTACTTCCATTCAAAAGTTTGGGGTCAGTATTTTATGTATTTGCTTAGGAAAAAAATTAATACTTTTACTCAACAAGAATTCATTAAATTGATCAGAAGAGACAGTGAAGGCATTTATAATGTTACAAAAGATTTATATTTCAAATAAATGCTGTTCTTTTAAATTTTCTATTCATCAAAGAATTCAGAAAAATGTTTTGCGATTGCAACAAAAATATTAAGCAGCAAAACTATTTTCAGCATTGATAACAATAAGAAATGTTTTTTGAGCACAAAATCAGCATTATTAGTTTTATTAAGGATCATGTGACATTGAAGACTGGAGTAATAGCTGCTGAAAATTCTGCTTTGTAATCTCCGGACTAAATTACAGCTTACAATATATTAAAATAGAAAATAGTTATTTTAAATTGTAATAATATTTCACAATATTGCTGTATTTTTATATTGTTATAATATTACTGTATATTTGATTAAATAAATGTCTTAGTGAGCATAAGAGACATCTTTCAAAAACATTAAATAATTCTTAGAGACCCAAAACTTTTTAGTGTATATCATTCTATGTGCTCAACAGAAACACAAAAATCATATGGGTTTGGAACAACATATCAAAATTTAATTTTGGGGGTGAAATATTCCTTGAATGTGTTAAATGAGCATGTGGTTTTTGTTTTTGATTTTTTTTTTAGCAGCGTTCATTTAAATTACAAGTAAAGACGTTCATTCAGGTCACTCACTGAGATCTTGATCTGTTGCCACATTTCACTAATCTGCTTATTAGCTGAGATGTGTGCTGGAGGCGATATCAGTGGCTGACACCAAAAAAGTGACAAAATGGATTTGCACAGTGTTGCATCATACTGTGATCTGTGTGTAGACATTTCTGCCGTGTCATTCCTCGCAAATCCCTCTGTAATGTGTTTGTGCATGCTTACCAGCACTATACTAATGTAGATCATGCTCCCTCTTCTGTCTCTCGACCTGTCTGTCTGTTTCTATCTACTGGCTGATATAGAGGAATAGTCCGGTAAGCTGTTTATACTTTGTCTTACACTTTTGGAGTGACATCTTCTTAAGTTTCTCATTTGGCATGGTGTAGGTTGCATGCGCTGTGATTAATAAGCCATTAAGAAATGATCTTAGGTCAGTTTGGGTTTTTAGGGGTGAACTGCTGAAACAGACAATAGACTCTAGTATGGAGCCATTTTAGTCTCAATAATAATTCACGCAAAAGACATGATGCACACATGCGTAAACCAAATTTAAAATAATTCAATGTTAAAAAATAAAACAATACACCTTAACTAGGCTAGTTAACTGAAATGATCAACTGCACATACCTCTGCTGAATTGTGACTTGAACTGTGGTCTCGCACTGATGATGCAACATCCAGGTAGGCACACCCAGGGAACACGCCTCATAGGCCCACAGCATGTTATGATTGGTCGATTGACAGGGTCAAATCTGATTGGCTAAAGAGTATGAGTGACCCATGTGGAAGGAGTTTGCTGCCAGGAAAGTCTCAAAAATATGATTTGCACATTCACAGTCCATGATGAAAATTTTAAACATTCAAAACTTTTTGTGCACAGTTGTACATCTGTGAATTGTGTTTTGCGTTTGTGAAACATAATTTATGAATATTATATATATTTATTTTGTGCACGTAAATTGGTTTTTGTGAATATTTGTTTTCATACACATTAATTGAATTCATGCATGTGAATTTGGTTACGCATGTGTCTATCATGTCTTTTGCGTGAATTATTATTGAGACTAAAATGGCTCCATACTATAGAGATGTGTATAGGGACTATACTGTTTACTGTTTATGCATGGACAGGATACAAAATAAGCTTAGAGTTTCACAGCGAGACTGAGAATTGATTAAAGGGGTCATATGTTACAAGCTGTTCGTGAATAGATAAGATCCCTAAAGTTGCAAAGAGATATTCTTTATAAAAGTTAAGACTCGTCCACGCCCTCCTAAAACGCCTCGTTTAAACACGCCCCCACAAGTCTACGTCACGATGTGGGAAGATTTGCATAACACCGCCCAAATGTTCACGCAAAGAAAGAAGGCATAACTTTGATTCTCGCTGTAGTATTGTTGCCGCCGCCATATCGTGGAGACGCTGTGTGTTTCGTTGCGAAAGCGAAAATACTTTGTTTGGCCTTCCAAAAGAGGACACAACTGGAAATCAGTGGTTAAGTTGTATTTACAACACTGTTCCAGAACAGACAGTTCAAACCAAATATTCAGATGTGTGCAACACATTTTACTGAGGACGAGGACTGTTTCCTGGGAGAGTAGCCTACTATGCCGGTGTTCCAGTGAATTCAGTTCCCCTGTTTCCCCTTCGGCGCATGCTGACCCTATACAGTCTATAATGCTAACAAATGATGCTGACTCACAGCCTGTAAGTACG
>NW_015647461.1:615253-622184 GCF_001515625.1 Sinocyclocheilus rhinocerous
CAGCCTGTAAGTACATTTTCATATTTAAAGGATTTGCCACTGACGATTCAAACACGAGTCGTTTCTCCGATCACAAATGCAGACTTGGTTTTATGTTTAGGCGGCGCAATGCAACGCAACATGTAAAAAGACAGTATAAGTCATTATAATCAGTAATTATGTCCCCCAAAATAATGTTCTTTTTTAGCAACATCATATGACCCCTTTAAGTAATATAATCTGACTACTTTTTGATTACTTTTAGATTACTTTTGACCTAACATGTTTATCTCGTTGATTTGAATAGGATAATCTTGTACCATATTGATATATAAATTATAAGAGAAAGAAATAGTATGGTTTTCCAAACCGGGATTTGTGAAGGAACTGCAGGGAGTTTGTAAGTTATTAATTAAATAATAAAAAAAGTATAATTAAATACATTAAAATAAATTTTAAAAAGTTACTAGATGACTTTCTGAATGTATTTTAAAAAAGGGATTTTAAATCCTTTAAAGAATTATCTATAAAAATTATGAGAAATTTACTGCTATTGTGTGAATAACATGTAATCATGTAATAATTAATAAAGTAACTTGAATCTGATTAGGAGTATTTTAAAATGTAATATAATCTAATTACAAGTACTTTATTTCTGGAATCTGATTATGTAATCCAGATGACAATAATTACTACCCAGCATTGTACAGTATATTAAAATGTGCACATGTGCTTGGACCCTGTGTTTGGACGTTAGTTTTTTTTTTTTAGATGAACAATGAATTTTGATCTTGTTCTTTTGCATCTGGTGTTTATGCATGTTTCACTCCAAAATTTTTGAACTGTTTATTATTAGAATGAGTGGGCAGCCTTAGTCATCAGCCTAAATGGCCTTTCACACAGGACGCGGAAAACGCTTCCTGTACCTTCAGATACAAAGCGATTTGCGCTAAGCTGGCCAGAGCAAAGTAGGCGGAGTTTTCAAAACTTTTAGCGGGAGTTCTATACGTCTAGTCATTTGTTGTTCCAACTTTTCGGTCAGCAGCAACATATGTGTCTGTCCCGTGCTAAGAAGCGAGCGATAGCACTAACCCTGCTAGTAAGAAGAAGAAAGAGAGCTGCAAGGAAGAAGAGGCTGTGGGTGCATTAAACAGGTCGAAGGCTTGCGATGGAGATTCGTTTGGATGCCCCGTTTCTATTGGCCGCGCGGGTAAAAGTCAGAGCGCAGCGGCAAAAGTTGAACGATTTTGAACTTTGACCGCGGCGCGCTCCACTGCGCGTGCGCTTTGGTCGGCGCAGCAACAAACCGCCTTTGCCCGGCGCAAGCCATTGAAATGAATGGGTCTCATAGCGCAGCGCTTTCCGCGTCCGGTGTGAAAGGCCCTTAACTCTTACATTAAAACATTAAAGTGTTTGGTTGCATGCCAGTCTTTCTGCTTGTCTACTGTTGGCTTCGATTAGTGGTGACCATTGCTTACAGTCTATAGGATTAGACTTTGCCACTGGTACATCAGCCTAATCACTCGGCACTCACGAGCCAGACTGAACTCAGAGCCCTTGTTCCTGGACTTAATCCAGCTGTGAAGAAGGGAGGAATAGGAAAAAAAGAAAGATAAGTTTAAATTGGAGTGAGCAGGAATGGATGTCCCCAGCTAGAGTGATTGTCAACAGAAAATGAACTTTCTTGTCTTTTTTTTTTTCATTATAACTGAATTTTGTCCAGGAGTATCATGACCATAATTTTTTTCGTTTGTCATACAGTATTCTTTGCAACCTCTTTGAAATGACTCGTGAGCAGTACATACTTTCTATGCTTTTAGATCCTCTGAAGAATAAACAGTGCTGAGACAAGCAGCACTGCACAGGTGCAACGTTGGCAATATATGCATAAATACCATTTTCAAGAATTGCTGAAAACTGGAAAAGTGCCTCTTGAAGCAGAGTATTTCCAAGTTATTTATAATAGCGCTAACATAAGATGAGATCTTTATTGTTATGTGAATGTTATCCTCACAGTTCCGTGAAAAATATCCTTCATGACATTCAAAAGCAAAAAGCTGAATTTTAAATTGGAACTTTTAAGATTCTAAAAAGGGCACAAAAGACAATAAATAGTATTATAAAAGTGCCCAATATGACTTGTGTTCCATATTTTCTCCAGCTGTATAATAGTTTTATGTGATGAATAGATTGAATTCTTTATTGAATCTTAATTTTTTAAACTTTGTCACTGACTTCCCTGGTCTCAAAATTAAAGAATCTTTCAATAAAAATCATTATTAAAGCACATCATAAAGGTAAACATTTAAGAACAGAGGTTGCTTTTGATCGAAGTCTGTATTACTGATTTATCACTTTCTGACCAGGTGTCTCTTCTCTCTTCCTTTTTGCTGGTCACAGAGACGTAGCCCGGTAAGTGTCTTTTAACATTATTTTTCTGTTCTCCAAGTGCTTGAACCACTTTGTGATTCGGTTGAAACAGTTATACAGAAGCAGAACTTTTGAAGATACCTTTGTTAAAAGAATAGATGTTTAGAGAGACATGATACTTCCATGTAATGATATTTCCATGTAGAAATGCAAAGGTCAGAATCATTTTTTTTGTTAATAATGATTGCTCTTTATAGACATCACTATTTGTTAACATTAGCACTTTTATTCACTTTCTCTTTCACTCAACTGGTCGTTTCTAGCTAATTAAATGGCACATGTGAATAAATATATTGCTTACTCGTGTGCTATAGACCCATGTGACCAAAAAAATGCTTGCTTTGGAGATCAAACTAATGCCTTTTTATGATTTGTAGTCTGGGTGTTGTAGAGCCTTGCCTAAAGCAAGTTCTTAATAATTAATAATAATAATAATTTAAGTTCTTAATCTAAGTATGATATATCTGAATATTCATCTGAATATCATTTCATATTTTAGTGCAAAGAATGCCGTTTTGATGATTGAAAAACAAATGCTGTTCTTCTATTTGAAATTCACAGCCACCATGAAGAACCTGATGTAATAACATTGATGCCAGTGTTATTTGTTACTAATGCATCAGTGAGTTAGATAAGAGTCAATCATAGGAATCAGCGCTTCTGTCAGCTGTAGAATGCATTATGAAACAGCAATTTACAGGGCATCAAGGCAATGCCTCTGTCTGAATTTGACTCACCATTCCCTTGATTAAATAGACCCAAAATGCACTCTTCTCAGCTGATGAGAGATATGGTGTTATGAGCTTTTAGTCTTATGAATGTTTTGGCCTTCTGTTTGTTTCAGGGGCTGGCAAAAAGAAATCCCGGTAAGTACACATAATGCAATTTGTTCTTGGGTTTATGAGTTTGATGTCTATGTCGATTCAAATCTGACACTAAATAGTTGTCTGGCATTAAAATGTGAATATAGAGGTGTGCTTGCATGTGTATGAGTGGGTGCAGTTTATTTGCGTTCATTTGATCATGCTGTTAACCTCAGGTGAAGAAATTGCAAGACCGAGACGAGCTGTTCCAACGCCTGCACCAGCTCCTGCCCCTTCCCCTTCCCCGACACCTGCACCCCCTCCTGAGCCTGCTAGGTATCTATAAGCACACTTACACACTTTATGAAACAGTCATTTGGTCTGTTGTTTCCAAGTTTATTATTGTTTTGTTACCTAAAATAAAGGAAAAAAATGTTTGCAGAAGACCACAAATGTGCACACAAAGATTAAAAATGATAAAGAAAATTATTTTTCAAAGCTGGATGATCGGATTGAATTAATCTTCCAAGCCTGACTTCAGACTGCATTCTGTAAAAAAATGCCCGATATGACAGGAAGTGAATGTCTAAAACTCAGGTTGGCATTTAGGTGCAGGTAAATTACATTTTGTGGTTAAATGTTGCATTTTAATGCTAAATGTAGTGGTAAATATTTATAAGATAATTTCATTCTTCTCAAGTACTGCAGTATGCGGTGTCATTGTGAATTTGACAAAGAAACTGCAGTTCTGATAAAGTGCAGTGTGTGTTTGTTATCACTTGTAGATGGAGCAATTTGTGCTGGAACAAAAATGCCTGAAATTGAAACTAAACAAAAAAAAGTATTTATGTATCATTTAAGCAATTAAACTACAGTAAGTAAAACTTTGATTAAAAACGTCTCCAGGTTACGCATGTAACCATGGTTCCCCGAAGGGAATGAGAAGCTGCGTCGAAACACTATGGGAACGCCTTCAGCATGACCACGCTCTGAATCACATGTGTAATCAGTCCCATGGATGGGCGAGACGTAACGGGCGGGGTGACGTAACGACCAGGAAGCTTAAAAGCACGTGCAGTGGAACCGGCGTCAGCTTCTAGGAATGAAGCAAGCGCTCGCAGGGATGCCGGAAGTATGGCACTGAGACGCAGCGTCTCGTTCCCTTCGGGGAACCATGGTTACATGCGTAACCTGGAGACGTTCCCCTTCAGGAACTCGGGCTGCGTCGGAACGCTATGGGAACGCTATGGGAACGAGAATGCCCACGCCGGCAGACTTACAAATCCCTGCCTAGTGTGGAAGAGCACAGCTAAAGTGAGAGAATGGAGCCAGGAGTGGCGCAGAATGCAGGTAGGCACTTGACAAAGTAGGCGGGGACATCCCGCCCAAAGGCCAACTTCAGAAGGAGTGAGTCTTGACCCCCAATGGAGAGGGCAGATCAGAGGACTCAAGGCTATGGAATAGCATCCTGATCCACCGCTTATCAAAAGCTTCTCTGACTAGAGGCCTCAGCGCACCGTGGAAACGTGTAACTAGGGGGTGTCTGCCCACTGACTGGCCACCAGTAGGCCGCAATGGCCGCCATGTAGACCTTTAGGGTGGAGTGGGTCAACCCTGCGGAGAGACGGGCCTGCAGGAACTCCAGAACTGTGCCAACCGGGCAGTAGACTGGGTCGAGCTAGCGGTCTCCGTACCAAGAAGTGAAAAGCTTCCACTTCAGGGCATACAGTTTCCTCATAGAGGGAGCTATGGATTGGAGGATGGTCTCAACAACCTCGGTTGAGAGACCGGAAGCTACGAGTTGTGCCCCCTCAGGGGCCACACCCATAACTTCCACAGCTCCGGGCAGGGGGGAATATCGTGCCCTCCGCCTGTGAGAGGAGGTCCCTCCTGACGGGGATCTCCCATGGACTCCACAGACCGCGGGCCGAGCGGCCACTCATGACCGCTCCCCCAACCAGTGAGGGGCACGTCCGTCGCTAGTGTTATGCGGTAACTCTCAGTAGCTCCCAGCACCGGGCCCTGAGACAAGAACCAAGGTTTCCTCCACATGTCTAAGGCACAAAGGCAGTGCCACGTGACCTTGAGTATTGGTCTTGAGCAAACCTCAGGAAATTCCTGGGATGAGGAAGGATGGAGATATGGAAGTATGCGTCTTTTAGATCAATCGTGACAAACCAGTCCTCGGACCTGATCTGAGACACGATTTGTTTGAGTGTGAGCATCCCGAACTTCAGTTGCATGACTGGGCGGTTCAACTGACGCAGATCTAAAATGGGACGCAACCCTCCATCTCTCTTTGGAACAATGAAATACCGGCTGTAGAACCCCGACTCTCTTCCGCGAGGAGGGACCACCTCAATAGCCTCCTTCCTCAAGAGAGTATCTACTTCTTGTTCCATTATCAGAGCCTGCTCGGGACCCACCAAGGTGGGGATAACCCCGTTGAACTGAGGCGGAGGAGAACCAAACCAGCAGGGGATGGCTGTAATAGCTGCTCTAGAGACCTCCGTGGAGGTAGCGAGCCTCTTAGCACCGCTACGTTTCCGGGCGGTAACTGAGAGAAGAGCTCGCCGGAGACCGCTGCGCTCTGGAACACCGGCAGGGTTGGCAGACTGATCTCCTGAGGGCACTGAGGAGAGACAGGCACCGTGTGATGCGGTGTACACCGCTCTTTCCCAGAGGGGCCTGCCCTCCGAGGTCCTGAGCCACAGCATCAGGACTCTCATAGCTGAAGTCTCCTATTGAAAATGATGGCCCTCAGACCCGCGTCATCTGCTAGGAAGACTAGACTGATAGAACCAGAGCCTGCTCGGGGCAGGACCCAATGTGGCACGCTTGGCAGGGGCTCCCACACCGCCAGGTGACCTACTAAGGGAACCAGTCTCATGAGACTGGCCTCTGGTGCACTAAGAGCGGCTAGCTCGGTGCCCTGAAGTGGCGGACCGGCAGGGGATGGTCGTACTAACTGCTCTAGAGACCTCTGTGGAGGTAGCGAGCCTCTAAGCATCGCTACGTTTCCCGGGCGGTAACTGAGAGAAGTGCTCGCTGGAGACCGCTGTGCCCTGGAACACGTGCAGGGTTGGCAGACTGATCTCCTGAGGGCACTGAGGAGAGACGACAAGATCTACCTATTGAAGAATTGATCGAAAAAGACATCCCAGATTGTACTTCAAATTTGAGGCCTTTTACTTAGAATTTTAATTAGTGATGCGCCGGTCATAGCTGATTCAGAATTCAGAATTTCTTTTCTTTCTTTTTTTTTTTATCTAGCAAATTGGATACTGATATTGATTTTTAAGCAAATTTATGTATTGGCTATTTGCTTTATAACAAACAAACTGGCTTTAAACAAAAATATCTAGCCATTTGAAATTAGAGGCAACCACTGCATTTTAATCATGATCTGCTTGGGCAGTTGTTTTTGATTTGATTTAGATTAATTTCAGGATTTAAAACAAAAACAGAATGGTCTGACTTGGTGTTATTTATTTATTTGCTACATAAAAACATACGCACGAAACAAAAACAGCAGGTCTGAATGAGACGCACTCTCTGACAGCAGGTGGAACCTATGAACAGGGTTGCCAGGTTTTCGCAATAAAACTAGTCCAATCGCGTTTCGAGGTAAAATACGGCGGGGATCTTCCAGTAAAATTCACATTCCAGGGTCTAAATATCACGTTATTGGGGTCGTTGGGGTCGCTGGACATGAACAA
>NW_015647461.1:624484-625093 GCF_001515625.1 Sinocyclocheilus rhinocerous
GGTGAGGAAGAAGATAGGGACTCGCCCGTCTACATTCCCTCCACCGGATCCATATGTGAACCCCACAAGCACAGCCGCCGCTCCGCCTCGGCGAAAGCGGGGCCGGCACTGCGAGAAACGCTAGTGAAGGCTCCCTCCTCAAAGAGAGCCTTCTGAGAGCGAAGCAAGGCAGAAACAAAACGAAAAAACAAAAAGCTCCCTCGAGAGCTGACTCTGCGTGCTTCGCTCCCAAGCAGACAACACAAAAACTGTGTGTGTCCCTGCCCGAATATAGCACGGGCAGGGAGGAACACACATAGCCCGAACGCTGCCTGCTCTCGCCCAAATGCTTCTCTTGACTGAAGCTTTGACATAATGGAGCTTATAAGTAGACAAACAACACTAAATAAGACTCACAAACAGATAGCGACTGACACACACACAGAGCACTTGCTGAATGGCAAAAAGCTGACGCCGGTTCCACCGCACGTGCTTTATAGCTTCCTGGTTGCAATGTCACCCGCCCATGACGTCTTGCCCATCTATTGGACTGATTTCATATGTGATTCAGAGCATGGTCACGCTGGGGGCGTTCCCAAAGCGTTTCCGACGCAGCTCGAGTTCCTGAAG
>NW_015647461.1:625801-644413 GCF_001515625.1 Sinocyclocheilus rhinocerous
AGATCCATATGCGAAACCCACGAGCACAGCCGCCGCTCCGCCTCGGCGAAAGCGGGGCCAGCGCCGCGAGAAACGCTAGTGAAGGCTCCCTCCTCAAAGAGAGCCTTCTGAGAGCGAAGCAAGGCAGAAACAAAACGAAAAAACAAAAAGCTCCCTCGAGAGCTGACTCTGCGTGCTTCGCTCCCAAGCAGACAACACAAAAACTGTGTGTGTCCCTGCCCGAATATAGCACGGGCAGGGAGGAACACACATAGCCCGAACGCTGCCTGCTCTCGCCCAAATGCTTCTCTTGACTGAAGCTTTGACATAATGGAGCTTATAAGTAGACAAACAACACTAAATAAGACTCACAAACAGATAGCGACTGACACACACACAGAGCACTTGCTGAATAACAGAAAGCTGACGCCGGTTCCACCGCACATGCTTTTAAGCTTCCTGGTCGTTACGTCACCCCGCCCCTGACGTCTCGCCCACCCATTCAGAGCGTGGTCACGCTGAAGGTGATCCCATAGCGTTTCGACGCAGCTCGAGTTCCTGAAGGGGAACCAGAATACAAAACATTTTACATTTACATTTTAAAAATTGTGGAGTCACTTTATTTTAAGGTCCAATTCCCGCTATTAATAAACCATTAACTATGACTTTTGCCTCAATAAACTCCTAATTTGCTGCTTATTAATAGTTAGTAAGGTAGTTGTTAAGTTTAGGTATTGGGTAGGATTAGGGATGTAGAATATGGTCATGCAGAATATGTGCTTTATAAGCACTAATAAACAGCCAATATGTTAATAATAGGCATGCTAATAAGCAACTACTGTAGTAAATAGAGAGAATTGGTCCCTATGCTAAAATTGTCATGTTACCAAGTGTGGTTATACGGTATATAACCCTGGTTGTTGCGATTTAGCGTTGTATGTAAGTCTTTTAAACATTTGTTGAATGAGTTTAAATGGATTATATTAGACAATTTGAGAGTTGCAGCCTGGATGTGACTGGTGTGCATCTGTGTGGATGAGTCATGCAAATCTGGCTTAATTGTCCTCCATTTCAGTAATAAGAAATCTCCAGTGCCAGAGGATGCAACAGCCTTATTCGGCCCTCCGCTGGAGACAGCCTTTGATGAGCAGAAGACCAGTGAAGGTACTGTTTATGACCATATCCTTATCCCTTAGTGCTGCTTATGGATGTTGATATTTCATTTACAGGATCACTGAAATTTAAAATTCACAATCCGACAGAACTTGATCACAGCCCAGATTCTTTATGTTCACTTCATTCACTAGAACAAAAATTAATTTTTCTGTGTCTTATACAGTATGTGTCTTCATTGGACTCACAGAGGGTTTAAAGATGATGTTTTTTAGCTTTCTGTAACATAAACTACAGAACAGAACATTCATTAGTGCTTACTAGTGGTGTTGACTCCCACTCAATTCCATTTGCAGCAGTTGAAATGAAATAAATTAGATTCATAGGCCATTTATTACAGAAATAGGGATAGATAAGTGTTGCATGGTGATTCCTTCCTCTCTGTGAGTCACACAGTTGTTAATTCTGCTCCACCATCGACTGTGTATCATGTCCTCTTCCATAAATTAGTGGTGATAGAGGAACCTGAGGTTTGGGGTGCACCCCTGCCTGAGCAACACCTAGACTCCTCTCTGGCAAGACCTTTTCCTACAGGAAGTAAGTCATTGCTTGTGTGGCATGAATGCCATCATCCTGCTATCATAAACCCATACGTTCCAAAACGGTGAACGGTTGTCTGAGTGGAAAAATCATGATTGCCCCTGAATTTTTGTTTAAATAACTTTCCCTTTTGGCAGTCTCCATTAACCTACTAATTTCTAAGTCATTAGCCAGGAAAGCAATCAAAATCCTAAGAGTCATCCAGCTCATCTTGTACTCATATAATTTGGTGACGGTTTACTCAATGTGGCCTATTTTTTGTCAGCCCAATCCGCAAAAAAGCAAAATGACACTGTGCAGGTTGATTTTAAGCATAAGGCTAAATGAAGCAAATGTTTGGCTTGCTAATAGTGATATATTTCTAAATGTATTTTTACATAAATGTGTCAGTACTAGGGCTTGCATGACTACTAATTTTTTTTAATTATATGACTAGTCGTCTAGGAAAGTAGTCAACTGCGAAGTGAGTCAGTGTTTATCTTATGTACAGTAAATGAGTCAAAGACTGGTCTGACAGCCAGCTGCAAAGTTTGTTCAACACAGCTAACATGATGCGGGTGAGAAAGCTTAAAATTGCAAAGCACTCAAATATTTGCCTGTTATAAGTTACTACTTAAGGCTAATAACATGCAGCTGAACTGGGAGGCAGCTTGTGGGCAGAGGAATTATCTTCCTGTTGTTGCCACATAAAAGACTAGACTAAAAACTGCTTTATTTACCCATTATATTGTGTGAGAAACATATTAAGTGTGATATTATAAAGACATGTTATTTCCAAAAAATAATAATTTGCTTATTGTCATTGTACTAAAGCCAAATTAATAAATATTATCTTTGTATTATATACTCTATATTTCTCTAGTCACTATTATGTTGATGTAAGTTGTATAAACCATTAAAATAATAATAATATAAAACAAGATTTCTCATGGTTAAACACTAGGAATGTAAGTAGAATAAAATAAATGATTTCTGACCAGTTATTTGAAAGCAGAACAAAATATTAATGATATAATCTTTGGTGTATGTGTTATTAAATAATATGTAATATATATTTTAGAAACATGTTTAATTTGAAAGCTCTCGTAAAATGATTTTTTTTTTCCAAGTCAAATTTTCTCGACCTCTAAGCACCCTTGTTGCCCCCTGACGGTCCACAGGCCTCAGTTTGAAAACCCCTGGACTAGAGGACTAATTGTAGAAATTATAGACTAATTGACTAGTCTGTGCAAGCCCTAGTAAAAGCATACTAAACAAATAAGAGCTCTTTCTACATATATTAACTTAAAAATTATGTAACATCCTAAATAATAAAAATAGTGTGAATTACTAGGACACAAGGAGTGAAGTGTTATCATAGAGTCTGAGCTATTCATTCCATGCCACAGTCCTTCTCTGTTGTCCCTGACTACCTGAATGAGACCTTGCCTTTGCATGGTGCTGTGGGGCATGGTGGCGTGGCCTACGGTGGGTCTGGGGCGTATGTGAGAGCTTGTCTCAGCCGCACTAATGTCATTGCAGCTCTGCCTCCGCTTCCGCCTAAGAATGTGCCGACCTCCCCCCCTCCGATTGAATCTCCTGCTACAGAACCTACCGGTAAGATCCCCCTCCACCCAGGCCTCAGTCTATACCAGGGGTGTCTAATTCTGATCCTGGAGGACCACTGTTCTGCAGACTGTAGTTCCAATCCCAATTAACCACACCTCAACCAGCTAATCAAGGTCTTGAGGAATACTAGAAACTTCAAGGCAGGTCTGTTGGGGCACATTGGAGATCTGCAGAAAAGTTGGCCCTCCAAGAGCATGTTTGGACACCCCTGGTCTATACCAATATCTGACCCCAATGAGTATGTGTCTGGTTTTGTTTGTGTTTGACTTTTGGTACTTTTGTAAAAATCTCTTTTGTAGGGAAGGTATTGCTTTCCTTTTCCTTTGTCTTCCCTTTTGCTTTTGGGCTGTTTATCATTTTTCAAATTTTTCTATGATATTTGTATTGTCCCTGATGCAGATGGGCAGAAAGAAGAGGAAAATTCAAGGCAGACCTCGCAGAGGCCCTCTATAGCTGATCTAGACAACATCTTTGGCCCAGAAGACTCTCCAAAACCTGGTCAAGATGTTGGAGATAAGTGGGTTTGCTTCAATGATGAGTCACCTCAAAGACCTCCTCCTCTTTCAGAGGGAGAGCCAGCACCTCCACTCCCCTCATCTCCACCTCCCCCAGCAGAACCAGCACCCCCATTACCTAAATCACCCCCTCCATCAGAGGAGCCGAATCCTCCTTTACCAAAATATCCAGCTCCTCCTGCAGAGCCAGCACATTCTCCTCCTTCCATTGAGTCGCCAAAGGATAACCTCCCACCTGTCCCACCTGTTCCCAAAAACACCACTCCTTCTCCTCCAACTGTCCCGCCTCCTCCGGTTGAAGAGGCCCCACCACCACCGAAACCAGATGATCTTTCTCACTCCAACACAGACTTTGCGCCATGTGCTCCTCTGATAGAGACGCAATCAGACTCAACCAATAGCCCGCCAACCACTGTAGAGACAAGTGAACGCACAATCCCTCCACCCTTGGTTCTGAACCAAGAGGACAAGAAGAGCCCTGAGGAGACCCCATCAAAAGAGGACCCAAGTGAGAGCAGCGCTTCACCCAAAGAATTTGGTCAAGGACCACGTTCGACACCTCCTCCTCCTCCACCTCCAACATACAGGGCGGTAGTGACATCCCCAGGGCCCATCCCTCCAGCTGGTACGAGTGGAAATGAAAGTGGTGAGTCCTGTCAACTGGGCCAGCGATCACAGAACATTAAAGATTTTCACATTTCACTTGTCTTTTGAAACCTGAATGAGGGTTTCTGTAGAACACAGAAAGAGTAATTAACAGAAAGATTCTCTTTCCATTTATTGAAAGTGATTTTCAATGAAATTTTTAGTCTGTTCCTCACACAAGGCTACAGTATCATATGGGTTCAGAATATTTGAAATATAGAGCATGTGTTGTATGAACTTTTTATGATGCTTTTTGGTCCTTTTTGGAGCTTGTCAGGCAGCTGCTGGTCCCCATACAGATTTATTGTATGAATGAGAGCAGCTTAGATGTTCTGCTAAACTTTACCTTGTATGTGCCCCTGAAAAAAACAAAGTCGCTCAGTTTTGGATTATGAGCAATGATCACAGAGTAATTTTAGTAGGGCTACAACAACTAAATGAAGCTCAGTGAAAATAATCAACAACAAATTAGCGATTAAATGCATGTTGTGTGTGGAAAACATCTGCCAGTTGTCACTTTATCATTTCATTACCAAAATAATCATTAGTTGCAGCCTTAAATTTTAGGTGAACTAGCCCTCAAACAATGAAACCACAATCCACATTAGGGAAATAACAGATTTTGATTAATAGAATATACCCTAAGGTAATAAGCAGTATCAAAAGGTTCTGCATGTTGAAAATACATATAAATTTGGTTGAGTCATTCTGCTCCAGTCACCATCATGTTATGTGGGTTTTTACAGAAGTGCCTTCTTAGTAAGAGGGATGAAGGGTATCTGACAACTTTTTGCCTCATTATTTTCTATATATAGACACATATAGTCTTACTATTTGTAATGGTACTACCACATTTTTGGGTTTCAAATTTTGGCAGTGCTCTAATCAGGGGCGTCATGCATCTACTTTTATGTGCCATTATCATGCATCCTAATTTTCAAAGATACACATCATGTTTTTGTTTTCATTGTTTGCGCAATCTCTGCCAGTTTCTGTGTAAAGTGTGATGGTTTCTCTTAAAGTTTTATTTAATCTGAACGGATTGGTTTGTATAGATATTTTCTGAGGCTATTCCAGTCAAGTATCATACGTTCTTGAATGTACAATAATTTTTTTCTGAATTGGGAAGAGCTCTTGATTGGGCTTGATGCATGTTACTCTTTGAATGGCTTTGCTTTAACGGAATACTCTCGCTCCACAGGCTCCTCCTCCCCTGCAGTTCCCTCTTCACCATTGGATACCAGCAGCTCTCCCCCTCCCCCTCCCCCACCTCGGCCACCCTCACGACCCAAACTGCCACCTGGGAAACCAAGCATAGGGGACGTGGTACGTGATAACATGAAAAATTTACAGTACTTTCAAATAGTAACTTTAGGGCCTTTCGCACCGCGGGAACCTTTTCATAGTAGCAGAACTAATTGTGGAACTACCCACTTTTTGGCTTTTTCGCACCGCCGGAACTGGGTGCGATTTTAGTACCGGACTGCCTTTTTCGAGAACCAAATTAGCTCCTACTCCGGAGCAGGGTCTAACCGTTGCTGTCGACCGGCTTACGTCACTTCATAGTACACACTGTTGGTGCGAATGCAACCCTTTAAATGGTACTGGGAAATAGTTAGAAATAGCGCAAAATCGTCCCAGTACTTTAGTACTGTAGATTTAGTTCTGGAACTAAAGCGGTGCGAAAGGCCCTTTACTGTCCCTGTTAGTTCCCAACAAATTCTCAATGTCTCTGACCTTTCCATGGCCTATGTAATTTTTTTAACTTTTATAAGATGTCAGAACTCACCCCTCAAAATACCAGACCAAGCCT
Source organism: Sinocyclocheilus rhinocerous (assembly GCF_001515625.1). Classification (NCBI taxonomy): domain Eukaryota; kingdom Metazoa; phylum Chordata; class Actinopteri; order Cypriniformes; family Cyprinidae; genus Sinocyclocheilus; species Sinocyclocheilus rhinocerous. Next base: position 632,075 of record NW_015647461.1, read on the forward strand.
AGGTTGATATTTACTACGTATCTAATATTCTTTAAATAAAAACCTTGAAACCAAATCCAAGAAACACTACCACAACATGCTTTGTGTAAATTTCCTCCTGATCACCTGACCAGAATGACAAACCCCTACTTTTTTGTTACTTAACTTCCCTTCTGTCTGTTCTTCCTTTTCCCTGCTTTTCCTGTCAGAATCGGCCGTTCAGCCCCCCTGTACACTCGTCAAGCCCCCCTCCTCTGGCTCCGTTGGCCCGTGCAGAAAGCACCTCTTCAATCTCCTCCACCAACTCTCTGAGTGCCGCCACCACTCCCACCGTCGGTAAAGAGCTCTCCGTGTCTGTGTCAGGTGTGACTCCATTTCCCATCATTCTCTCTGCTTTGCCATGCTGCTTTGTCTTTATGTGTCTGCTCTGGAAATTGCCTTTCAAACTAGAATTTGGCGAAACAAGGGTCTCTGTTTCTCAGTTTTCAGCACGGTTTTGAATTCAGCTTTGAATTCATTGTCAATATTTTCACAGCTTTGGCTTAGTTTGGACCAAAACAGTATGGTGATGATGCTGTTTTGTTTAAAATACTGAAGTGAAATCTCCAGCATTCTGCATTGATTAATTGGTTTGCTAAAAATACAGATTTGCTGATACACCACATAATAGTTTGTATTTCAGTTTGTCTTTTGTCATATTTAAGTGGAAATATTGTTAGGATTAATTGGATATTATAGATCAGGGGTCTCCAACCTTTTTTACACCACGGACCGGTTATATTTTGAAAATATTCTCGCGGAGCGGCTGGAGTGGGGTGGGGTTTATATATATATATATATACTGTATATATATAATTTTAGATCATATTGTGGTTTTGATTCACGGATCAGATTTTTTAGATAAGCAAGAAAAAATATATTTAAAGCAGAGAATGAGAATGCTGAGAAGGGTTTTTTGACATAAGCTAATTTTATGTGTATGAATCTCAAACGCAATGAGACGTGAAAGAGGAATCAACTCGGTATTCGCGCACTGTCTGAAACCCCATAGTGTCAGTTGTCAGAGCATAGCTCATTCATGGTGATCGTTTTCATTTACACCAGTGACTAAACTTGTAAATAAGATGGAAAATGAGCTGATTTTCATGTAAAGAGTCTTTAAAGGATTTTTCCAGGTCATTTATGGCTTAATGTCCATGGGCAGAAACTGTGGCTCATTGTTGATTACAGCAGTGCACTTATAATGGACGCCTGGCATTAAAGCTGCCAACACAGCCAATAAACTTTGAAAATATGCTACTCTCACAGTACAAACCGTAACTAATTAAAGTATAACTATAAAAATTGGATGCTTGATTGCAGACTGGTGTGATAAAACTGCATACAGCCTGGTCTGTACAAAGTTATATTCAGTGTCTGAGCAGCTAAAAAGTAAACCTGGTTATTTTCGTTTGGTATCACAACCCCAAAATACACATGGAACATAAACGAAGTTGAGGCTAAATTCTGCAAACTCCACTGTTTTTGCTAATACATTTGGTTACTAGAAAATTCTCCACGTAAACAAGTAGTCTTGCATCAAACAGATAATTGAGGGAAATTTACAGTTGATAGTTTGATAGAATAAAAATGGATAGTTTGTACTCTCAATTCTGATTGGATGAGCCACATTTGAAGCCGGTAAAAAAATAATGTATAGTAAAATAAAATAATAAACACACACTTGTGACCAGATATTCTATTTTATTTTAATAATAATAACAACAACACTAATAATAATAATAATAATAAATGTGTATTTTATGAAGTGATCAGCAGCAGGCCTCAAATTCTGTCCATAAACATTAATTGTAAATAACCCAGAATATTTCTTTAACTCACCAAAGACTGTTTGGCATTTTTAGCACATTTATTTTGAAAGGTGTTTTCCCCTTTACTTTTGTCATGTTGATTACAGTCCAGCACTATTTGCCACAGTATTTAATCCATCCATTTTTAATTCTTTCTGTCATATTTTGCTCTTCACATTCATACAAGAGAACATGTCTGTTTAGCTCATCATACATGTTAGAGATTGCTCTGCCTGTAACAGTTATGCAACATCCCTCATCTCACATCTGCACTGACATCAAGAACCAGGAACAGAAGAGTCTTTTAGTCCCTGAAAAGCATCTGTCTGGCTGTAGACTCTTCAGAAAACTCAAAGAGCACCACCATCCTGCTTGAACAGATGACACACACACACACACACACACACACACACAAACACAGCCTCTCAGTGTTTGAAGTGCAGTCTGGAATTTGGCCCAAGTGGCATCAGAGCGGATCAGTATGCCTACCGTCACACTAGTTTGAGTGTATTTTCAGTATCAGCGTTTCCTGAGGTTTGCAAACTACTTTGTTTTGTGAGTCAAGATTCTGTAGCTTTTGTTGGATGTAGGTCTATCTGTTGCTTGTGCTATTCCATCCTTTTGGATTTTTTTCAGCTTTGGTCATTTTTTTCTCACCATTCCATTTGTCTGAGTTTAATAACTGTGACCTTTTTGGTTTTCTTTGGAATTATTTGTCATTTGATTTGAATTACGTTTATTTTTTGTTTGTGTTTTGTCGTCTTTCTTGTCCTGTCTTTTGGGCTGACGTAATTATCTGATGTCAGAAGATGACGCATTTGTAGACAAACTTCCCAGCTTTGAGAGACGGGCAGACATGCCAGCAGGTATGCTACTGTATAAATTCTTCCTGATTTAATGGATGGGGATGGAGACTACTGATTCAACAATGTAACCAATGGTTACATTTCCCATAGTGTCAGTTGTCAGAGCATAGCTCATTCATGGTGATCGTTTTCATTTACACCAGTGACTAAACTTGTAAATAAGATGGAAAATGAGCTGATTTTCATGTAAAGAGTCTTTAAAGGATTTTTCCAGGTCATTTATGGCTTAATGTCCATGGGCAGAAACTGTGGCTCATTGTTGATTACAGCAGTGCACTTATAATGGACGCCTGGCATTAAAGCTGCCAACACAGCCAATAAACTTTGAAAATATGCTACTCTCACAGTACAAACCGTAACTAATTAAAGTATAACTATAAAAATTGGATGCTTGATTGCAGACTGGTGTGATAAAACTGCATACAGCCTGGTCTGTACAAAGTTATATTCAGTGTCTGAGCAGCTAAAAAGTAAACCTGGTTATTTTCGTTTGGTATCACAACCCCAAAATACACATGGAACATAAACGAAGTTGAGGCTAAATTCTGCAAACTCCACTGTTTTTGCTAATACATTTGGTTACTAGAAAATTCTCCACGTAAACAAGTAGTCTTGCATCAAACAGATAATTGAGGGAAATTTACAGTTGATAGTTTGATAGAATAAAAATGGATAGTTTGTACTCTCAATTCTGATTGGATGAGCCACATTTGAAGCCGGTAAAAAAATAATGTATAGTAAAATAAAATAATAAACACACACTTGTGACCAGATATTCTATTTTATTTTAATAATAATAACAACAACACTAATAATAATAATAATAATAAATGTGTATTTTATGAAGTGATCAGCAGCAGGCCTCAAATTCTGTCCATAAACATTAATTGTAAATAACCCAGAATATTTCTTTAACTCACCAAAGACTGTTTGGCATTTTTAGCACATTTATTTTGAAAGGTGTTTTCCCCTTTACTTTTGTCATGTTGATTACAGTCCAGCACTATTTGCCACAGTATTTAATCCATCCATTTTTAATTCTTTCTGTCATATTTTGCTCTTCACATTCATACAAGAGAACATGTCTGTTTAGCTCATCATACATGTTAGAGATTGCTCTGCCTGTAACAGTTATGCAACATCCCTCATCTCACATCTGCACTGACATCAAGAACCAGGAACAGAAGAGTCTTTTAGTCCCTGAAAAGCATCTGTCTGGCTGTAGACTCTTCAGAAAACTCAAAGAGCACCACCATCCTGCTTGAACAGATGACACACACACACACACACACACACACACACAAACACAGCCTCTCAGTGTTTGAAGTGCAGTCTGGAATTTGGCCCAAGTGGCAGCAGAGCTGATCAGTATGCCTACCGTCACACTAGTTTGAGTGGAGAGCTCTCTGATGTTGCACCTGGGTAAAAGCATTTCTAACATCGTCATGCTGCAAATGTCAAGCTTTACTGCCACATAATTTTTATCCTCACAGGTGAAATTCACATCTTTAAATTTGATCTTCAACATCCACACAATCTATGCTGCATCTCATTCAAAGTCAAATGTAACATATTCTACTTGATAATTTCAACCATAAAGTATGTGATTCTCTGAGGATGACATATAAGGAAACAAAATGGCATTGCCTTTATTTTTGCAGTTGTTTGATTGTCAGGTATAAAGACTCATAGCAAATAGATGTTGAGGATAAATTATCCCATACACAAATGCAAAATGTACTGTTAAATTAAGTAAAAACATATAAGAAACCTATTAGAAATTGGAACAATTTAATATATTAAGATGTATATCTAGCACATACAGATATTCATGTATAATGTATAATACATATCCATCTTAAAATCCAACAATACATGGTAATATTATATAAGTAAATATAAAAGTTGCATAAATAAAAAATATATATTATTGACTTATGGTAGTTACAAATGTTTAAAAATCATCATATAGGTATTATAAACATGTTACTGTGGGTATTTTATATATATGTTATAAAATTATATCTTCATCTACCCAGAGAATGTATGTATGCGAAAATTATATATCGCCTAGGTAGCATACAGTATGGCAATATTGCTCTTGATATAGGGCAATTTATGTAAAATATTACAGTATTCTGTATGGAATGCTGTTCAAAGCAAGCATTTGTTCTGCAGGTTATCAACAGAATTATTTCTCTCTAAAAAAATAAGTTTGTTAAGAATTTAGAATCTAGAATCTAAACAATCTAGAATCTAGACAATTAATTTATTTGCTTAAAAGTAGATTTTTAGCATTCAATGTTTTACATCTCCCTGGGTTGCAATATGCAAAATGTAATTTTTCCAAGTCCAAATTCAGTTGATCTTCTATTGCACTATTCCAGGTACTAATTTTTCGAACATCAATTTTTTTTTTTGTTAAAGTTAACACATTGAAATGTTGTACAACTCACATCTTCTCATTGCTTAAATGATCTTCACTTCATTCGTAGTCCTGCTCCTGGTTTTGTCTGAAATTGTATTACCCCTCTCCAGCACAGTAGAAGAAGCCCTCATTTACTCTTCCCTCTTGTCACTCATTACCGCCCCCTGTTGCCCATCACGCCTACTGCAGCTACCTCCTCCCATTCACATATCAGAAATATATAAGAAATATGCATGATATACTTTTCACAAAACACAAGCTCTAGGCAACTAAAAGCACTTTATAAATGATTTTTTTAAATTGTTCACCCAAAAATGAAATTCTGTCATAATTTACTGACCCTCATGTTGTTCTAAACCCCTTTGCTGTTATTTCTTCCATGGAACAAAAACTACTTAAAACTTAAATTACATTATAAAAGCACCATAAACGTAATCCATATTTAGTCCAGACTTTTGTTATATTATACGTTGTGTGAGGACCAGACTGAAATCACTGTGTTGATATTCTTCTTCTCCAGCAAGGATCATTAAACTCAAGAAACACATCAGTGAAGAACAACTCATTCATGAAAAACAACTTAAATTTCAGTCTGTTCCTCACACAAAGCTCCTCACATTCAGAAGACTTAAGGTCCTTGCACACAGTCCGAAATTTTCGCACGTAAAAAAAAAAAAAAAAACTCATGCTGTGTCAATCACGTTTACACACTGCCTCCTACACTTTCATCCGTCATAAAAAAAAGTTGGGATCAGATTCGATTTTCTGCATTTTTCGCATCTGTAGCAAGCATTTTGAGAGGTGTTTTGACAATTCAGAGCCACCGTACAAGTGAACACCAAAATTCAGAATGGCGTCTGACAAGTTGATCCACTTCGTCTCACAGCACAAAGCACTGTATAGGTCCTTGCACACTGAGTTCATGGAAATTGGTGGTCTTCTTTTTAATATGTGGCTCTAGTATCACTAGCAAAGCATCAAACTGAGCCACTGACATCCTGAAGTAAACTTTGAATCGCCCGGGATAATCCCGCAGCTCCTTGATAAGGAGGTGGAACTCTCCTTCCTCTCTGCACTATCTCAGGTTTAGATGGATCCAATATTTCCTCTTTCTTTTTCTCTTTTTAAGACAGAGGACAACAAAATCATCCTCACTGCTTTTTTTTTTTTTTGCAAAGTGTTAATTAATACGCATCGGACTCAGTGTGCAAGGACCTTCAGTGTGCAATAGGGCTGTGAATCTTTGGGCAGACAGTGAATCGATTCGATTCACGATTCATAGGTTTTCGATTCGATTCAAAAAACGATTTTTGCAAATTCACAATGATTCAATTCGATTCGATTCAGAATTCAATTTGATTTGATTCGATCCTGCATTCTTTAAGTGCATTCACAGGATTATTTAAATGCTTCCCCTAAATTCTTTAAATGCTTAGTCAGGGGGCAAATTACACAGCAGCCTTTATGGTTAGAGGACCATAGGTTAGAAAAAAAAAACACTTTTGTCTATTGTTAGATGCTAGTTTAATGATGCTATGGCATGACATGGCATATGTAGAAATTTATGTAAGCCAAGATTTAAAAAAAGAGCTTTAAAAGTATTATATAAGCTAGCATTTTGTCACACCAGGGGCGTAGCCATAATTTCAGATGTGACAGAAATGTCAAATACAATAATTTTATGTATGTATGTATGTATTATTATTATTTTTATTTTTTTTACAAGGAATTATTTTCTTATCTCTTACTTTGAGTTTGCTATAAGAAATCAACTACACTGCTGGACAATAATCAATCATTTGTAATCTATATTTTTTTCCTAAGGCTCAAAAAAATGTGTCAGTGAGACGAACTGAGCGCGAGCGCAATCCTGTGACAGTCCCTGCAGGCGGTAAATAGTGCAGCGCGTGAAGGAGAGATGCGAGGGCACGAACACTGTTCAAGGTCTCCATTAATTCATGCTTGTAGTCATTTAATGTGTGTATATTTTGAAAGCATTGAATCGATTCTTTCGTGCGATTCATTCGATTCTTAGCGTTTTAAATCGATTACTGTCCGAAATCGACGATTCAAAAATCCATGTTTCAAGATCGATGCATTGCATCGTCAGGGTTTGTAATCGATGTATCGAGAAAACGAGTGAATCGTTACACCCCTAGTGAATAAATATGACAGAACTTTCCATTTTGGAAAATCTATTCCTTCAAAAGTTTAATAATAAGCTGTTTAATGTCATCCTTGAATCTAGAAGATTTAATTCATAAGCAGCTCAAATCATTTCCAGCTTTCATCTGTCCTGATATTATACATAAATGAATCAGAATTTTGAAATATTTGTAAGAATATCATTTTTATTCTCAAATCTCCCCAGATCTCAAAAACATCAATTCTCAGTTGTTGAAAAGGCCTTTAATAGACAATGCACTTTAAAACAGAAGTTTATACATGCGTTACTAACTATTAATCTGAAGCTAATAGAAGCTGTATGTCACCTTATCTTCTTACTTGAAGTCTTCCTGCAAATAAAATGACTAATAACTACACAAATTGAATTAGATTGATTTTTTTTTGTTGTTGTTTGTTTGTTTGTTTGTTTGCCCAGTGTCCTGTGCAACATTTGTGTTTCACATGTCCTAGTCATCTCCATCTGAGGTGAATTGTGACCATCTTTGACCTGTGCCCCTGGCCCCCATCACTGTGCCATATGATGGACCTGTGTGTGACTCACGCTACTGTCCTTCTCTCCCCCTTCTCCTTCCCTGCCTCTCCTCACTCCCCCATCCTTATACCTCCTCCCCCTCCAACACAGAGACAGACCAGCCCTCCCTCGTGTGGTTTGACAGAGGCAAGTTTTATTTAACCTTTGAAGGTAAGTTGGGGTTAATATCTAAGGACGTAGCGCGTGCACACTCAAGTCTCATCTGACATCTGACTTCCCCCTTTTTCTCATGCATTCGTCCCTTCATCAAAACCAGCTGTGACGCATTTGCTTGTCCTCCACACATCTGCTTTGCTCTGTATTTCTGCTTTGCCATATAACTGTTCATCTTACAGTCATTGGCAGGTTTTCTTTTCTTTCAAGGATCATCATATTTTTACCTTCGTCACTAATACTGTATGTTTTCTCGTTCTTGTTGTTTTGTGGCTCATCTGCTTTGATCTCTTCATTTTGACTTTGGTCTTGGATCACTGTTTCAGCTTCAGGTGCATGCCATTGAAGCTGAGTGTTTTCTGTTTCAGCTTCCGTACTTTTCCTCTTCCATCTTTTGTATATATTACACGTATCCTTGGTTGTTCTTATGAATCCAAATGAATGCAATTGAATTAAAATTTAAAATAAAATAAAAAAAGACTAGAAAAATCTTCACATGGAAAAGCATTAAACTGCATTTAACAAGAAATTATGATTTTAATGATGTCCAGCTGTACTCAAAATCAGCTTGTGATTATGTGATCGTTTCCAGTGATTAAAATACCATATTACATACAGTACCACGGTACAGTATACTTACTAATGATTAGACACTTTTGAAATCTTAAGGCACACTTAAAATTTTCTGAATAAAAGATCTTATGAAAATGGTACTAGACCTGTTATAGTGTAATTTTTAGATTTCATGGTTACAAATTGTTCCCAATTTATTATTATGGATTACTTAATCATTAAGGAACCAAAAGCATTGAAATTGGAATCCTCATTAGAATCATTAAATTCCTTGTAATTCTCATCCCACTCGCACAAAACCAGATTTAATATTCCTTAGAATCAATAAAAACATTGAATATTATGTGTAATATGTGTATTAATACAGATATACTTAATGGTTTTAATGGCACTTTATTTACAAGTGTCTTTGCTGCTCAGTTGATCAAATTCAGCCATATAAATAACTGCATGATTTTACTTTAGTTAAAAATCAAGTGTGAGCTGCTGCTTCTTCTTCTTCTTCTTCTTTTGTTTAATATTCTTAAAACAAGAGTGTGTTGCAACTTCAGTATGGGCATCCATTTGTATGCCCAGTTAGTGAACTCATGCTTTGAAAACTCATGCTTGAGGTGAAATCTAATCATGATTAGCCTATTTAACATTCAAAATTTGATCAAGCTTGCTTAAAACAAGACAATAAACATTAAATACACCTTTACTGATAAGTCCTTACAATGTGGTCAAGGAACGTAAACCGAAAATAGAGTCCATCTGAAGAAGGTGTTGTTCTAGATTTTAGGTCTGGGTTCAAGTGCAGTGCTAAAATACAAATGAAGAAGTTAGTCTTGTCAGCCGCTGATTGTCTCATAAACTGCGAGATGTTTTGTTTGTCTATTTGTTTGTATTTCCATTTTTCCCATTCTTTGTCACCCATATATTTGCCTCTGTGTTTTATCTCAGTGACTGACCGAAATTGCGTTTTGTCTGTAAACACGTTGTAACTCCACGTGTGTGTTTTTGTTCTCTCAGGCTGTTCTCGAGGGCCCAGTCCCCTCACCATGGGGGCCCAGGACACACTGCCTGTGGCTGCAGCTTTCACAGAGACAGTCAGTGCCTACTTCAAAGGAGCTGACCCCGATAAGTATGTGACAATATTCACATCTCAGAATCAGAACCATGTTAGCTTTTATATAGCTTTTATTTATATATTTTATATATATTATATTTATATATTTTATATATCTGCTAAATGACTAATTGTAAATGTAAATATATTGAGGGGTGAGAACCAGAAGGGAGTAAGTGACATTTTGGGTGAAATGGAGATGTATATGTGACCCTGGACCACAAAACCAGTCATAAGTGTCAATTTTTCGAAATTGAGATTTATGCATCACATGAAAGCTGAACAAATAGGCTTTCCATTGATATATGGTTTGTTAGGATAGGACAATATTTGGCCGAGATACAACTATTTGAATATCTGGAATCTGATATTTAAAAAATTAAAATATTGAGAAAATCGCCTTTAAAGTTGTCCAAATGAAGTCCTTAGCAATGCATATTACTAATCAAAAATGAAGTTTTGATATATTTACAGTAGGAAATTTACAAAATATCTTCATGGAGCATGATCTTTACTTAATATCCTAATGATTTTTGGCATAAAAGAAAAATCGATAATTTTGACCCATACAGTGTATTTTTGGCTATTGCTACAAATATACCCCAGCGACTTATGACTGGTTTTGTGGTCAAGGGTCACATATATCAAATGAAAGCTCTTGATGAGATCTGTCTACTACCAAAATTACACACGTTTTTTTTACTGCTGAAGATGTATTATCAATACAGAAACTTCGCAAAAATACTTCACAATCTTATTTTGTGACAAAGAGCTGGATGATGAGGGAGAAAATGAAGTATCCAGAATTCATTGCCAGCAAGGTGTAGCTAGCTAGTGGGTAGTAACCAATAACTTACATTCTGATGGTATGTCCCAAGTGAAAGATAAATAAACTAAAATGTATTTGAAATACATTTATTTTATATTTTTTATATTTATGTGCTTAATAAAATGCTTTTCAATTGTACTTTTAGTATACTAAACTGGTAGACTTAAAGTTGGAACAATTTTACATTTTGTGCTTAATGCACTTTAATTGTAAGAAAGTAGTGCTGAAGTCCAACTAAAGATATACTAAGTATATTTGATTGTGCTAAAGTGAAACTATTTCAAGTATACTTCAAGTACACGTTAAAGGGGTCATATGATGTTGCTAAAAAGAACATTATTTTGTGTATTTGGTGTAATGAAATGTGTTTATGCGGTTTAAGGTTCAAAAAACACATTATTTTCCACATACTGTACATTATTGTTTCTCCTCTATGCCCCGCCTTTCTGAAACGCATCGATTTTTTACAAAGCTCATTGGTCTGAAAAGTGAGGTGTGTGCTCTGATTGGCCAGCTATCCAGTGCGTTGTGATTGGCCGAATACCTCAAGAGTGTGACCGAAATGTTACGCCCCTTACCACATACTGTGATGCCGTGTCCCGGCCGGAGCGACGAGACAAAAACATGAAAACCCATTATAAACGAGGCATTTGTTGCATTGCGCAGGGAGTTCTTGCCCAGAACGGAACCATACCGCCAATCCAAACTGTATGCTAGTTGTCAATCATCTTTGACGATAGTGGTCCTGACAGAATTTAAATTAATGTACAAGTATATGCTGTACATTAAGTATAAGTACTCTTATGACTTTGCAATGTAAGCTTCAAAGTATGTAAATACTTGAATGTTTCACAGCTGTTTCAGACAGGTCCTTAATTTGAAACCTTATTTACCTGTCATCTCTCTCTATTAATCTCTGCTGTCTATACATCTGTTTTTCTGTCTTATTTGCTGATAGTAGTAGTAGTAGTAGTATACTTTATTGTCCTCAAGAGGAAAATTGTTATGGACTACATGTTGCTGCAGACATACAATAAACATATAAAAACAAAATTAAGTAAAATCAAGAAATAAAATCAAGATGAACTCTTGTCATACAACCGCACCGATACAGGTACAAAGGAATTATTATATTGATTTAACTTACACATTGGGATTCTATATTTTCTACCAGAGGGAAGTAGTTCATATTGTAAATACAAGAAATCCGAGTTTGAGCACTAAGAATCCTCTCTACCGGATTAAGAACACGTTCCTGATACAAATCTTGAAGGTTAAAATGTTCATCATGCCCAACAATTCTCCATGCTGTCAATAACAGGTGCATCAACTTAGATTTAAACTGTACTGATAGGTTACCAAACCACACTGTGATACCATACCTAAAAATACTTTCTAAAACAGCTTTATAAAACAGCAGCATAAGATTCTTGTTTACTCCATAGAGACGTAACCTACGTAAGAAATACAATCTCTGTTGTAGTCGAGTGCAAACCCATTCAATGTGTGTTTTCCATGTAAGTGAACTATCTATGTAAACGCCCAAATACTTATAGGTCTGTGACTGAATAATATTATGATCATGTATAACCACTTGGCGATGGTCACCTATACATTTTGGATCAAATACAATCTCTTCCGTTTTCTTTGTATTTATTATTAGCTCATTTTTATCACACCAGTCAACAAAATGACTTATTTCTGAATGGTAAATAGTGCTAATATTGTCATGCACATAGAGTAAACTTAGTATGGCTGTGTCATCTGAATATTTAAAAATAAAATTTTGTGAATGCCTACTTAAGCATTCATTTGTAAAAAGTGTAAAAAGAAT
>NW_015647461.1:645195-659336 GCF_001515625.1 Sinocyclocheilus rhinocerous
AATCTCTTCCGTTTTCTTTGTATTTATTATTAGCTCATTTTTATCACACCAGTCAACAAACTGACTTATTTCTGACTGGTAAATAGTGCTAATATTGTCATGCACATAGAGTAGACTTAGTATGGCTGTGTCATCTGAATATTTAAAAATAACACTTTGTGAATGCCTACTTAAGCATTCATTTGTAAAAAAGTGTAAAAAGAATGGGTGAACTGACGCAGCCTTGTGGAACAACTGAATATTATTATGATCATGTATAACCACTTGGTGATGGTCACCTATACATTTTGGATCAAATACAATCTTCCGTTTTCTTTGTATTTATTATTAGCTCATTTTTAACACACCAGTCAACAAACTGACTTATTTCTGACTGGAAAATAGTGCTAATATTGTCATGCACATAGAGTAGACTTAGTATGGCTGTGTCATCTGAATATTTAAAAATAACACTTTGTGAATGCCTACTTAAGCATTCATTTGTAAAAAGTGTAAAAAGAATGGGTGAACTGACGCAGCCTTGTGGAACACCTGTACTACTGCTCTTTTGATATGAAAGAAGATTGTTTACCTTTACACATTGAGTTCTATCTATTAAAAAAGAATAGTACCACTGTCTATAGGCAAACTGTAAGGGATCTAGATTACTAGCAAACTGCTTTCAACATAGCTACAACACGCTTTTCAAAACATTTCATAATCACAGATGTTAATGCAACCGGTATAAAATCATTGTTCTCTAAAGGCCTAGCTATCTTAGTAACGGGTATAATCAATGTTATTTTCCACAAACTGGGAACAATACCTGAATCCAAAGATTGTTGAAATATTGGAAGCCAAGCTGGAGTCAATTCATCTGCACAACACTTAACAATATAGGGAGAAATTCCATCCGGGCCTGCCGATTTCTTTGAACAGATATGTTTAAAATAGAAATTAATCTGTTTCGGATGAATCAATAACTTATCTTTGATGATATCTGGAGAAAAATCCCTTACACCAATACTATTCCCAGAGATATGCCCATGCTTCTCAAATCTTAGATAAAAATCATTTAAATCATTCACTTTCTGTAAGTCATCAAAAATAGAAACAGTATTTCTGAAAGACTGCATATTAGTTATAGATTTCATACAGAGTCCCACAGCTGTTTAGGATTAGACATACTCAGCTTGTTCTCCAGGAGTTCTTTGTTTCTTCCTGGCATCTCTTAGTAATCCATTCAAACCCTTCTGAACAGCTCTTACTCCAAGACAATCATGACTGCGAAAAGCCAGTTTCTTCCTGTTAATACAGTCTTTGATCTCTTTAGTTATGTAAGGTTTATTATAAAAAAAACTTGTTCTGTGGCCTCACAGGCCCCCATGAATTTGTTTAATTGATCACTTTGTTTCTAACACTGTTTTACACACCAGGCCTTTACTTCTGTATGTGTCTAATAATGTCACTTTCTAAGGTGTGTGGTGAAGATCACCGGAGAGATGGTGTTGTCCTTCCCAGCAGGCATCACACGGCATTTTGCAAATAACCCCTCGCCTGCTGTGCTAACATTCAGCATAACCAACTACAGTCGTCTGGAACACGTCCTTCCTAACCCTCAGTTACTGTGCTGGTAATAACATTCATCTAACATCGACTACAACAGAACCTTCACATAGACCTCATCATATTTGTTGACTAGTGAGAAGTATACATTTCTTTATTAGTCACACAAATAATGCATTAGCCTGAAATATATTATGAATCCATTTTTATGGACTAATTAGTATTGAAAGTGATTAGTAAAGGATGGAGAATTTGTAACTTATGGTAATAATTCAGTATAACTTAGTGCATTATCTCAGTGTGAGATTTCACTTCAGAATCACTCCTGAGGCTGACTCACATACTGTATGACTAATTATATGTGATCTCCACACTTATGTAGGAGTAGTGAGGGGATGCCATCATTTATTGATCTTGCAAAAGCTTTAGACTCTGCCATTCAAAGGTTTGGGGTTTAATACAAAGTATTATATGCTCACCCTAGGCTGCAATTATTTGATGAAAAATACAGTAAAAATGTGAATATTTTGAAATATTATTACAATTCAAAATAATTAGAAAATGTAATTGATTCCTGTCATGGCAAAGCTGAATTTTTAGCAGCCATTACTCCTTCTTCAGTGCCTCACACTCCAGAAATCATTCTAATATGCTGATTTGCTGCTTAAGAAGGATTTCTTATTTAGTGCATAATTGCTGAATAAAGTAATTAGAAAAACATATTGACCCCAAACTTTTGAATGGTGTACATACAGGAATATACAGGAAGAACAGATAATGCCTAATTCTTTATTACTTATTTGAGTATGATTTGCAGATTGAATGCGCTTTCAAATTTCCTACAGTGACACCACACAGCCCAATCCCAACTCAAAGGAGTTCTGGGTGAATATGCCAAACCTGATGACCCATTTAAAGAAGGTGGCGGAACAGAAACCACAAGCAACTTACTACAATGTAGACATGCTGAAATATCAGGCGAGAACCTCAAAGCAACACTGACCACAGAGACATAAGAGCACTTGTAGTCATTGGATTTTAGAAAATCTATATCGTATTTGCTTCATATTTTACGCAAGTAGTTCTTAGTTGGTTTAGCTTCAGGACCTAGTAAAGGTCTGAAATGGTTAATATGAGTAAATAAAAATGCCCTTTAAAACAAAGTATTTTTTTATGTAAGATTTATATTTTTTATTAATAATAAAATGAGCATTTCATTTATTAAATGATTAATAATTAATGTATTAATCATTAGTAATTTTATATTTTTATTTAAATTCATAATTTATTATTAATCGTAATTTATTAATTATTTATAATTTAATGTAAAAATAATTATTTTATTTTTATATTACATTATTTTAAATTATTTATTATTGATTTAATTTCATAAATTAATAATTAATTTATTAATCATTATTAATTGAATGTTATTCTTAATTGAATTAATTTTAGAATTTAATTTAAATCATAGTCTTGTTTTTGAGATTGATGAGAATGAGGCCATGTCATTAACACTTCATTATCAAATCTGCCTCAGGTGTTACCGAAGGGTCTACAGTCCACTCCTCTAAATCTAGCAGTGAGCTGGAGGTGTGAGCCCACCAGTACTGATCTGAGGATAGACTACAAATACAACGGGGGTGCCATGACCACTCCTGTCGCCCTCAACAATGTTCAGTTCCTCATCCCTGTGGACGGAGGCGTCAGCAAACTGCAGGCTGTGCTTCCCCCAGCTGCCTGGTGAGAGATGAACTAGATTCTTCTATTAATGGACTACTAGTCTACAAAAATCAGACTGTCATTGTGAGAATGAAGCATTATGATTGTACTTTAGTTTGGGAGTTTGAAAAATGATACTATGAATAGTACTAGACGTGGAAGAAGAGCATTTGAACATTCTTTTACATTCTTTCTAGATAATTTAATATTTTTTATTGCTCTGCTTATAGGAATGCAGAACAGCAGAGAATCTTATGGAAGATTCCAGATATTTCTCAGAAGTCTGAGAATGGAGGTCAGATTCATGGTTCATTCTTGTGTGTGTATATATACACTTATAATAATTCACTTATAATAATTAGTAATAAATGAATTGCTTCTCTTTTTCATCCACCCTTTTTTTCCCTCTATCTTCAGGTGTGGGATCTCTGCTGGCCCGTTTCCAGCTATCAGAGGGTCCCAGTAAACCCGCTCCGGTGGCAGTGCAGTTCACCAGTGAGGGCAGCACTCTGGCAGGCTGTGACATTGAGCTGGTTGGCCTTGGATATCGTTTTTCCCTCGTCAAGAAGAGGTTTGCAGCAGGTGAGTTATGCAAGCGACATCTGTTTTGATCAGTAATGGCCTAGAAATCTTTACGCTGCATTTATTCAAAACATAAAATTGTATTTGTGCTTTTATCATAGGAAAATACATGGCAGACAACTAAACAACACCATGCAAGTCTGCATATTTTGGACCAATTCTGAATATTTAAAACACAGGACATGACCCCTGCCTGACCTTATGGATAAACCTTTGTAGATGTACAATACAGGTGGACCTCACACACACTCCAGCAGTATTATATGAGTTGCATTATAAAATGTGGACCGTTTTAGGGTGTACTTCTTGTATTTGTGAACTGTATTCACTTTGCAACATCTGTATTACGGCCTGGGTTTGTTCGTAAGGTTCTGTCCGCCGTGTTATTGGCTGTGCCTACCTGAACCTGAAATGTATCCTTCTCTAAAAGTGATACTGAACATGTGATGTTTTTATTACTCTATGCATTCAGTTTGTCAAAAGTATCACATTTTCGAACAAGGTAGCAAATTAGTACGGTCTATAAGAGGACTGAGCCTCTGCCACAAGATGGCGCTATACTGTTGCATGTAGTATAAGGTCTGCATCGGATTTTGGTGTAGCTCAAGCTTATTTTAAAAAGCGTATTCAGGAATATCTCATTTTAATTTACACAGTGCAGTCAGGTTCATTAATTGCACAACGATAGAAATTATGTTTTTAGAAAGCCACAGCTTGAAAAATAGACTCCTGCTTGCAATAGACTCACAAAAGAACAGAAAAGTCGTTTTCAGTTGATAATATATATCTTGAAGGACGTTTGGTGTTTTCTTGTATTGTTAAATAGCCTTTCTGTTGTTCCTGAAGGAACCGTGTTAGACATCAGAGTATATCAGTCTATTTTTATTTATTCATGATTTGTTGTGTATATATAAAAAAAACGAAATAAGTTACACTGTATATGAATAGACTTTGAATGGTATCATAATTTAGGATCCTTGAAGTTTTGGACTTTTTGTTATCTGTGTAGTTGGGTAAGCTGTGTACAGTATAATGCTGAGGTATCATTTTTACATTTCAGATATAATTTTTTTTAACTCTGCAACAGAAAATTGATGCTATATATGGGTCGGGGGTGACATTTAAAAGAGAAAACGAAACTGTATCTACCTAGATGCGTCACGCTTAATGTTATTACAGTGTTATGTATAGCAGCACTAATTAGTTCAACATGGATTGTCAGCTTTTGGACATTGTAAATTCTTTTATCATTCACGCAGATGTGTTTGTATCCAGCCACTCCCCCGCAGCACATGTTATTGAGTGTCCTGAGCATGAGCCCCTGCGCTTCAGAACATCTTTATTTTGCAAATGGTAACGGTCTCTGTGAGATGACGAGGTTCTTGAGTGGTTAAATTACCAAATCGCTTTTTCTTTTCTTTTCTTTTCGTTTGTACGTGTATCTCCAGAATTGTCCTTTTAAGAGAAAATAAGCTGCATATTTTTTAAATGTTTAAATCTATGAATAAAGTGAAAAATATTGTTTCTTGTGGAAAAAAAAAAAAACAGTGTTTAACTTCCCAGATGTTCAACGTCAAGAACAAACATTTTGGTTACATCTTTGAGTGTCTGATGTAGACGTCGTGATGGTTTGGAGAAGAATATACTGGTGCTTTGTGATTCATAGGTTTCCATCCACATTTAACGTTATGGATGAGCGTCGCCATCCGTTAACACTGCATTGCGTATTTTCTGAGCACTGTAGCTAAAGGGTTTTTTCGAAGAACAATTTGGAGTCTGTCAGCTGAAAGGAAAAAAAACTATGAATTTAATTCTGTGTAGTGCTTAATCCGTATGTCTATGGTCTAAAGTGAAACGTCACTCAGATGCGCAATAGAAATGAGAACTCACGTCAGTTTAGATGTAAGTGGAGCTGTGTGTGAATGTTGAATTGCATTAGTGTGTGTGTGTGTAAGAGAGAGAGTTTGTGAGTGTGTGTGTGTGTGTGTGTGTGTGCTGTCTGGTAACTAAATCATCTCTTCCCAGCAACATGTGCAAGCTGTGTTTGTACAAAAAAATGTTAACAAAGATCTGAGCGGTTACTTTGCTCTTTCCAAAACAATAAAACATATAAGCCTGATAAGTGGATGTATTGTGTTATGTTTAAAGTTTATCAATTAATATTATTCTAAAATATTATGCCTGAAATGCTCGTCTGTATTATGTAATAATATTATTTAATTAATCATTTAATATAGAATATTTTAATATAATTATATATTATTACTCAGTTTGGTCCAAATTGGTTTAACAGCATTTATGGGAGAAAATAAACACCTTTGATGCATATGCAATAATGTTTATTGACAAAGTTTGCAAAATACAAGCAAGAATGAAACACTTTAAATGCATGATCACTGCTGTGCACGTCATTATGCCGTTTCACTGCTGTTGGTGACTTGATATTTACCCTCTTAAATGGTGCATCTTAGAATACACGTGTAGCACAATTATCTAATCCCAAATTAGACATGCTTTTTATGTAAATTAGCATCATCTACTGGCAAATTAAGCTGTTAAATGAATTACAACTGACTGTACACTTAGAGTACACTTGAGAAGTGTTCATATTCATTTGGACTCGATGTGGAAGAAAACATGGTGAGACAAATAGAAAAACACAGCTTCATTTCTCAGCAGAGCAACGTGAGGTCACTTTTCTTGCAGTCAAACTGACAACAAACATTGTTCAGGTCTCGCCTGGCCAGGTCAGATCCCAGACTCTCGCTAAGATCCTCAGCACTGCTTAGATCTCCATTAAAAAACCCTGTGCAATGACAAACACAAAATACAAAGTTAACATTTGTACTAATATTTTGAAGCCTATAACACATATAATCAGGTCTGAAGTGACGTGATGGCAGGAGAAAATAACACGGGTATACACAGGTTTTTCTGCTTAAACTCAACTTGTGTCAGTCTAATGGGAATGTAATATCACCAGACGTTGTTTATCTGTTGACTGGAGGAGACTTGTTCTCACAGATACAATTAAAGCAGTGCTCCGTTAAATATCATCAGACTTGAAGGGTAAGAAAGAGTAAGAGGTGCACAGATATTTATACAATCATAGGTTATTTGCAAAAACTTTTGTTTCATAGCAACTTATAGAACAGTGTTTAGAGAAAACAATGTAAATGTCAAATAAACAGTGAAAACAAAAACAAACAAAAAAACATTCTAGTTGGTCATGCTTGTTCAAACGAGAACGTATTTTCTCATTGTTTTATAGTTTATTTTCCATATATATAAATATATATGTGTAGATATAACAGTTTATTATTTATTTATATATATATATATATATATATATATTATATATATATATATATATATTTATATAATATGGTGTATTATAATATATTTATTTATATATTATTCAGTATTTTTAAATACTTTCCATCTCTCTTTTTTTATATAGTCTTAATTGCAAAAAATTTTAATTGTTTAAAACTTCTTAATCTAGATTCTATTAAAAATGAATCAAAATAACTTCTAGAGGATGACAGGGCTGTTGGCAGAATAAATAATATATCATTAATAAAATATACAGTACTCACATGCACATACAATTATTATTTTAGAACAATTAACATATAAAAAAATTCTACTGATTTGAGACTTGTCATAGCACTTGCATATTGCTCTTTTGTTGATTTGGATTGCTTCCATTGTCCTCATTTGTAAGTCGCTTTAGATAAAAGCGTCTGCTAAATGACTAAATGTAAATGTATTCATATTATTAAAATAGATAACTACAATTGATTTGATATAGAAAGAGGTTTAATGTAATACATTTTAAAAGGGTAGAAAACAACTTTATTTCATATATAAACTAACTAGATTTGCTCTAAAGCCCAACACTGACACCAGCATTTGACACATTATGTTTTCATAATTAGCATGAATCTCTGCTATAGCAAACTCACCTTCCATATCCTGCGGACTGCTGAACCTCCTCCACCTGGAGCCACCACATGTGTAGACGACGGCACGGATGAACTCTCGGCCACACAGCTTGACTGTCCTCACGTCAGCCTGCACGTCTGACATGCTACACACAGCCCACAGCAGCAGCAGAGCAGGACAGTGAAAACCTCTCATAGTGGCTTCAGTGAGCGCGGCTCCTTCTGTTCTGCTCTTATGTTTTCCTTCTGTCTCTCTAAGGTCCTCTGTATCTTCTGTTAACCTCTCTCAGGTCTGGCGAACGTCTGATTAGCCCATGAGACGTGACCCCAATTTATGGTGGCATGTTGGACGGCTCACGCTGGACCGTTCCATCCTGTCATAACCCCACCCAACACTTACTCGATCCCCTCAAGTCAAACAACTTTGATCGGAAAACAAAGGCCAGCAGGTATTTAGGTGCTTTACTGCCCCAATCTGGAATGCAATTACATCCTTAGGGACAAGCTGTTGTCTCTTAACATCTCCAGTTCAATGGTCTCATTGCAGTGCTATTATCCTTAATGAATGGATTATCTAGTCACATAAAGACCAATGCTGCTCCCCGAGCAAAACAGATGTCTACTATCTGCTGATGTGACCGTGAAATTCTGTTACCTTAAACCTAGTTGGTCTATGAAAAAAAGTAGTGCAAATGAGCAATACGGCTATAATCCCAGACATTATGGTTTTATGGCTGATGCTGGGCCCCATGAGATGATTAACAGTATGATCTCTACTGACAAAATAACATAAAAGTCTGTGTTCGATACAAGGACACATAATAAAGGAAGAATATTAAGCAAAAAGTTTTCATCAAAAACAAATGTAATTGGTATCAAACTATTACATTATATTTGCTTCAAAATATATAAAAAAGAAAGAAAGAAAGCATCTCGGTTACGTATGTAACCCTCGTTCCCTAAAGGAGAGAACGGAGACGTACGTCGGAACTGACCGACGAATTGGGGATCGCTTTGGGAGACCAATCTACTTACGGAGGTACCACGACTGTTGCGACGGGACGTACGTCTCCATTCCCTCCTTCAGGGAACGAGGGTTACATACGTAACCAAGACATTCCCTTTCAGTTGGTCACGTTGGACATACGTCGGAACTGACCGACGAATTGGGGATATCTACCAACACGCCACTGTCGCTGGCCCTTCCAGCACTCTGCTTGAGACTCCTGGACCGCACGCTGGCCCTTCCAGCGCTCTGCTTGAGACTCCTGAACCGCCCCCAACTGTTGGAGCGGGAGTCAGGGCTCTAAGCAGAGAAGGTCAGTCACTGCTGTTCCGCAAGACCCACTCAGTGTGACTATTTGGATAACGCTGGGAAAGCGTGCCCTAGAAGGGAAGGGGATGCTGCGGAGGCCACATCCTGCCCGTAGGAAAGTAAAATTTGGCGGTTACACCTATGGACTAGCCAGTTAGGGTAGTACAACATATGGAAGTCTCTGGGGTGGTTCCAGCCTAGTTCTAGGGGGGAAAGAACACCAACAGAGACGACAGAGCGGGCTCTGTTGAGGGAAGACACAGGCTAGCCGGACTGGGTAGCCTTACCGTGGAAGAATGCACATATGGATGCGCCGTAGGGACCACTACATATGGACACCCAGCCTAACACAGGTTCCACAACGCATATGAGTGTAGGCCTGGCGTCAGACGCTCCGCCACTTCTGACTGCCGGGGAGTGATGGAGGAACTCACAGGGTTAGCCATTTCTGGGGAACTCTACTGGAGCAATAGACGCATGTATCCGGCCCAGCGGGCGGGAGTGACATTGCAAGCCGACACTTAGAACGGGTCCTTCACGCTACTGGCCACTGGGGGCGAGTACACAGGAAGATGCCGGCTCTACACGAAGGCTATAGAATCTAGCGAACGTGTTAGATGTCGCCCAGCCCGCAGCTCTACAAATATCTGTCAGCGAGGCGCCTTGAGTCAGCGGCCAGGAGGAAGCAACACTTCTAGTTGAGTGTGCTCGCAACCCGAGTGGGCAAGGCACGTCTTGGGATTGGTACGTCAAGACAATAGCATCCACTATCCAGTGGGCTAACCTCTGTTTGGAGACAGCCTTTCCCTTCTGCTGGCCTCCATAACAGACAAAGAGCTGGTCTGAGGTCCTGAAACTTTGTGTTCTGTCCACGTACAGCCGCAGAGCGCAGACAGGACAAAGAAAAGCTAGGGCTGGGTCTGCCTCCTCCGAGGGCAGTGATTGCAGGCTCACTACCTGGTCCCTGAAGGGAGTGGTAGGAACCTTGGGCACATATCCAGGCCAGGGTCTCAGGACAACATGAGAGTTGGCCCGCCCGAATTCTAGGCACGATTCGTCGACCGAAAATGCCTGCAGGTCCCCTGCCCTCTTGATGGAAGCCAATGCAGTCAGGAGAACTGTCTTTAGTGACAGAATTTTCAACTCAGCTGACTGCAAAGGTTCAAAGGGAGGTCTCTGCAGTGCCGTGAGCACCAGAGACAGGTCCCAAGAGGGTACCGAGGTAGGACGAGGAGGGTTCAACCTCCTCGCCCCTCTAAGGAACCTGACGACCAGGTCGTGCTTACCAAGAGACTTACCATCAACTGCATTGTGATGTGCGGCAACATACACTTTCAGGGTGGAGGGAGACAGCCTTCGCTCCAACCCCTCTTGCAGGAAGGAAAGCACGACTCTGACAAGACATCTTTGGGGGTCTTACCGGTGGGAAGAACACCAATCAACGAACAGGTTCCAATTCAAAGCATAGAGGCACCTCGTAGAGGGCGCTCTAGTGGAAGTGATGGTGTCTACCACTGATTGGGGTAGGTCACCTAGAACCTCCGCGTCCCGTCCAGGGACCAGACATGAAGTTTCCAGAGGTCTGGACGCGGGGGCCATAGGGTGCCCCATCTCTGCGAAAGCAAGGAGGGGCTGTCGCGAGGAGCATAAGTTCCGAGAACCAAGTCCGGTTAGGCCAGTATGGCACAACTACCAGGACCTGCTCCTTGTCCTCCCTAACTTTGCACAGTGTCTGTGCGAGAAGGCTCACTGGGGGAAACGCATATTTGCGAAGACCCTGGGGCCAGCTGTGCACCAGTGCATCCGTGCCGAGGGTGCCCCCGGTCAGGGAATAAAACAGCTGGCAATGGGTCGAGTCCGGAGAGGCAAACAGGTCTATCTGTGCGGCTCCAAAGAGGTCCCAAATCAGCTGGACCACCTGGGGATGGAGCCGCCACTCTCCCGGAAGCGCAGGCTGTTGTGAGAGCTCGTCAGCTGCACGATTGAGCATGCCAGGGATGTGAATGGCCCGAAGCGACCTCAGATGCTTCTGACTCCAGAGGAGGAGATGGCGGGCGAGTTGCGACATGCGACGGGAGTGTAGACTACCCTGGCGGTTGATGTACGCAACGGTCACAGTATTGTCCATACGGACCAGCACGTGCTTGCCATGTAGCAGCCCTTTGAGGCAGCCCAGCGCAAGACGTACTGCTAGGAACTCGAGGCAGTTGATGTGCCAATGCAGTTGAGGCCCCATCCACAGACCCGACACTGCATGCTTGTTGTACGTGGCCCCCCAGTCCGTGGCCGAGGCATCCGTGAACACCACAGCATGCCTGGACACTTGTTCTAGGGGGACCCCCGCCCGTAGAAATTTCGAATTCAACGAATTCAAGCAGTTCAACACTGACTGGACGCGCTCCTCTGCGAGTCGCGCTGTCCGGTTGACCGAGTCCAACTCCATACCGAGAAAAGAGATCCTCTGCACAGGGGAGAGTTTGCTATTTGCCCAGTTGACCCAAAGTCAACTGGCTGAGGTGACGGAGCACCATGTCCCTGTGTTCGCACAACTGGTCCTGAGACTGTGCCAGTATCAGCCAGTCGTCGAGATAGTTGAGAATGCGAATGCCGCGTTCTCTGAGTGGAACAATGGCTGCCTCCGCGACCTTCGTAATGACGCGAGGTGACAGGGACAACCCGAAGGGTAGGACCTTGTACTGATAAGCCCGACCATCGAACGCAAACCGTAGGAACGGCCTGTGTCGAGGGAGAATCGAGACATGAAAGTACGCGTCCTTCAGGTCGATTGCTGCAAACCAATCTCGGGGAAGGATGCACACGAAAATGCGTTTTTGCGTTAACATCTTGAACGGGAGCTTGTGCAAGGCCCGGTTCAAGGTTCGCAGGTCCAAAATTGGCCGTAACCCACCACCTTTCTTGGGCACAATTAAGAAGGGGCTGTAAAACCCTGCCTTCATATTGGCTGGAGGGACCGGCTCGATCGCGTTCTTCACCAGTAGGACATCGATCTCCGTCCGTAAGACAGGGGCATTGTGAAGTGGATGCCCCTAAATTTGGGGGGGGGACGCCAGGCGAACTGAATCGCATAGCCGAGTCTGATGTTACGGATGAGCCAGCGAGACTGGCTGGGGAGCGCTAGCCAGGCTCCCAGACACCGTGCAAGCGGGACCAACGGAGCCACAGATGTACCCGGGGTGGGCAGCGAGGATCACAGGAGGAACACAGGCACTCGACTCGGGAGGCACTGAGGCGGCCGAAGTGGAGTCTGCGTCTGCTGCGCAACACTTACCAAATTCCAGGGTGGGGCAGAGGGTGTGAGAGAAGGTCAGGTGGCGTCCTCGACCCACACACTGCTGCCTGCTGCCTCGCCATCGAGGGTAGTGAGGGAGGAAGAAGGACCAGACCGGCTTCGGGCAGAAAAAGGTGCCGTCCACGGTTTAGTCACCTCTTCATGCACCTCCGGAAAGAAAGGTACTGGAGCGGAGTGCTGAGAACCAGCACGGGCCACCCCAAGAAACCAATCGTCCAGCCGCAAGGTTTCGGGACACGGTGGAGGGTTCCCCTCGAGCCCGACACTTGCGGCGGCCCGGGAAAGCATAGCAGCCATCTCTGGGTCTGACTCAGGCAACCCTGCCACACCCAAAGGGGGCAACGCAGCCGAATCTTCATCCCCGGAGGACATACACTCACCCTCCGACGCAGCGACCGACATCTGGTCCTCTGGGGGATCCCCAAAAGTGACGACTGGTGCCACACAAGGCGGATCAGCACGCCCTCTTGGAAGCTCCACTGGTTGCAGTGTCATGGAGGAGTGAGGAGCCCGAGGAGTTTGACTCGGCGGGGTATTCCTCACTGTAATCCTCAGGTCACCTAGGTTATTAACCGAAGTAGGCTTCCTCTGAGCTGGCCCAGAAGAAGGACTAGATCAGGGAATATACGATGGGGCTCCAAGATACTGGAGTCTCGACCTTAACACCGAGATGGTCATGTTCCCGCAGTGAGAACATGTACCATCCATGAGTGCCACCTCAGCGTGTGCGAGGCCCAAACACGTGAGGCAGTAATCATGACCATCACCGGGGGCCAGGTAGCGACCGCATCCAGTAGCACACAGTCTGAATGACATCTTGAAAAAGACGCAGGGTCAAACTGTGTGTGCTCTTTTAGGAATTCACTCTCTACTGGTGCTGAAACGTACAGGGAAATGGCCACGGCTACACAACAGTACAATAGTGCAAGCCTGTTGTGAGCACTCACACTCTCGCTGAAGACGCAGTTCTCAGCTGTATAAACAGCAATCTCATTGAAGGCGCACTCTCCAGCGAGCTGTGAGAACAGCTGTTTTTGCTCTCTCGTGAGATCGCGACCAACACTGTCAGCGCCGTCACACCCACACCAGACACGCAGATGCTCCTTCCTAAACGAGCAGCTCGTCTTCCACCGCTTTCGAAGAAAAAAACACAAGCAGGAACAGCACATGTGTTCGGCTCCGAAGCGAAAAGCAAATATGCGACGCACTGGCTGCTCATTAAATACTCGCGCTGCAGTGCAGAGCAGCTGTGGCAATTATCGCATGCCAATGTGCATTGGCTCGTTTTCTTACACTCTTAAGTAGATTGGTCTCCCAAAGCGATCCCCAATACGTCGGTCAGTTCTGACGCACGTCGAACGTGACCGACTGAAAGGGAATGATAGCTTGTTTCCTGGATTCAGTGGCAATTTCATTAACAGACATTTGGTATATTATATAATAATATTTGAGATTTTGTGTTGAAGGACATTCATGCTACATTAAAGGAGACATATTATGCCCCTTTTTACAATATGTAATATAAGTCTCTGGTGTTCCCAGAATGTGTCTGTGAAGTTTCAGGTCAAAATACACCACAGATAATTTATTATATAATTTTGAAAATGCCTATTTTGAGTGGTAGCAGAAACACGCTGTTTTTGTGCCTGTCTCTTTAAATGCAAATGAGCTGCTGCTCCACGCCCCCTTTTCCAGAATAGAGCTGCGCCATTACAGCTCG
>NW_015647461.1:660188-664299 GCF_001515625.1 Sinocyclocheilus rhinocerous
AAATGACGGCGCTGTGGGTGGAAACTTACAGATTAAGGGGTGGTAATATTATAATGAGATCCCTTTGCAACGTCACCAAGGGAGCGAAATCAGACGCGCTCGTTTTCTCAGACGCTTGCAGAAAAAGGCTTACCAAAACAA
This sequence comes from Sinocyclocheilus rhinocerous, assembly GCF_001515625.1. Taxonomy (NCBI): domain Eukaryota; kingdom Metazoa; phylum Chordata; class Actinopteri; order Cypriniformes; family Cyprinidae; genus Sinocyclocheilus; species Sinocyclocheilus rhinocerous. The sequence continues at coordinate 660,330 of NW_015647461.1, forward strand.
AGTTACTGGGTTAATCTTTTTCACGTTTCCTTGGTTGGTAGATGCACCGGGGACCTGATTATAGCACTTAAAACCTGGAAAAGTCAGATTTTCATGATATGTTAGCTTTAAGTTATCATAATCTTACAAGTAAAAGCTGACATAAATATTGCTTTGATTATTATATTATATTACATTATATATCAAATGTCTGTTAATTACATTTTAGAAAGCATAGTAAATGTCGTATTTTTTTCAGTTTTTACCTTTCATTTTATGCTATATTAAATTGAAAATGACTGCAAAAGGTAGTGAAGGTAATATAATATAGTAAGTTGCAAGTGAGAGTTGACATTCAGAAACATTGTTTTGATTATTATATTATCCACCAAACCGGGAATGCTGGAGCCTAACCCAGCGCCTCAGGCCAAAGGCAGGGAAACTATATTATTATATTATATTATATTATTCCAAATGTCTCTTAATTGAATTTTTAATTCAGAAAGCATACTTAATATAATATACTTACAGTAATATACTTAAATATAATATAATATCAACTTGTCCTTCAACACAAAAACTCATTTGGGAAAGTGTTTAAAATGTATAAATGGCCATATGCCATATGGATTAAAAGTCCCATATACATTAGTAAACAAGCAGGATCCATTTCCTGTCATAATGTCACAGATGTTCTTTTCAAAAGCTCTCTTACATAAGCTGAGTTGCATCTTCTTGGCTAAATTGTTTGATTTGTACTAAAAAGCTCAGATGATAGATTTTTCAGGAATGTAAGAGAGAAAAACAGTTCAGTAATGAGTCATTTCTAAAAGTATGATGTGGTCCTCATGTTGTAGATAAGCTGTAATGTGTGGCGGCCAAGTGCTAATAAAACTGTCTGTCCATTACCATAGAACAAACACTTACATTCTGTCTGTGGTTCCCACGAAAAAAGAAGAAGAAAAAACAATATCGTATGACAATACAGTATAGTACTTTATGACTGGGGGGGAAAAAAATGGTTATTTACCAATCAATGCCTGAATGCAAAAATGCTTTCAAAATATTGTTTGAAATACAAGCCTGCTATCTCCAAAATTCTTTGGTTTCTTTTTTTACAATACATATTTTATACTTTTTGTTAAATAGTTTACAAAGCGATGTTGTTATACTACCCATAATGACCAAAGGCTTAACAAATACATTCACCTAATCCAAATTACAAATAATTCACCATACTATAATTTTGTTATAATTTAAGTTTTTAGACATTTACCCAAAAAGATTGCTCATTGTTTTGTAAGAGTATTTTTATTCCTACAAAGAAGCACAAACAGGCAGTGTGCTGTAATCCCATTGTTATGTAAAATGGAGTCGCTCAGTCTGCCAGAGAATATAAATGATGATGATGATGGAGTGGTAAAGACAAACAGCCTGACCCTCCTATGCATCTCTGTCAGTCTTTCCTAATGTGTGTTGACTGGACAGTGTGGTCCGAATTACATCCTCCAACGCCTCCACCTACACAAGAGATATAAATGATTTCGATATTTGAGAAAATGGGCTACAGTATGGCACAGATCGAACATCATGGAAATGAACAGATAAGGCCTGACCTGTGTGCTGTCTCCAGCAGAGAGGTTCTTCAGCTTGTACACAGTGACCTGCCCCTCACTGTCCCCCACCAGAACACAGTCTGTCTCAGGGGTGAACAGCAGAGCCGTCGGATTCACTCCCGGACTGCTCGCGCTCACAATCGTCGGGTCCAGACTGTTAAACAAAACGGAGTGCACTGTAATTTGCTGGATAGGAAGACTGAGCACCAAAAATGATGTTAAAATTGTTATTATTCAAAACGATAAATGTTATTGAATAGAACGCAGTACCTTACCTGCTGACTCTCAGGTCCCAGATCTCCACCTTGCCCTCACGGACAGCTCCAAAGACAGTAGCACAGTGTGGGGACCACATGATATCAAACACAACCTTCTGACCAGAGGTGAAACCCAGCACAGGTTTCGAAAGGTCCTGCCTCCACAGATAAATAGTCCAATCTGAAGAACAGCTTAGGAAAACGTCTGGACAGAACGGTGACCATGTAACCTTATATACCGGACCCTAAGGAAAGGTGCAGAGTGAATAGAAAAAAAGTAAGTGTAAGTGTTTGAAGATGCATGAAGGTGCTTTAAAAATCAGACAAACATTTCTACATACTGTGTGGGCTTTGTAAGTTTCCAAGAATTGCTCATTATATGAATAAGAGCACTTGTGAATATGACCTTCCTCTGTTCCAGCCAGGTAGATTTTTGAATCCTGCAAAATAACAGCATGAGCTAATACGTCTCTTTCACAGCTTTCTGAAATTATGTGTGCATATGTGAGATGTACTACTATTTTCAAGGTAGGCCTCACATTAGGATGAAAATCGAAGCACAGTCCCGGAGCCAGGGATAAGATCTTCGGGTTCCATCGCTGGTTGTTGACTATCATGTTAGGCGACTTTAGTTTCATCAGATCTAACTCAGACAAATTACAAATTAGGCAACACATGGCTCAAACATTCAGAAATGAGGCTATTTCAACTAAAAACAACTAAACTTGTCAGTATTGTGCTATAGTTTTCATTCATTCATATAGTTTCATGTATCCTAGTTTCAGTAAATTTTCTCAGGTCACCAGTTGTGGCAAAATATTAGTTTTAGCCCCTGTTTGTACAGTATTAAGGAGTAGTCACATCTGCATGGGAACTTTTCTGCCCTTATGCAAAATTCCCAATCACACAGATTCCTATTAAAGTGACTAGATTTTGCCTGCAAAATTTCAGAGCATAGATAAACATGATTGCTCCTTAATACAAATATGACTTAAATATGAAATGTAAAGGTGTTTTTGTGTTCTTGTTTTGTGTTAGATTGAAAAATGGAAAAATAAGAAGGTGATTAAATGATTTTTTTCCATTTGAACATACCAACACATTCCAGTCCTTTGTAGTGGATCCATTTGCTGATTCTTCCATCACCTGATACAGAGATGAGCATTTCCCCTTTATCCTCTCCAGCCAGACCTGTGTCATGATCAACCCATCTGAGCTGCCACACCGGACATGCGTGCATGTTGGCGCAGTCACTGTTAGAAGATGACATAGCATTGTGTACACAAACAGTGTCCCGATATTGCGTTGACTTCACTACTGTCAAATTCAGAATCAGCAGCATTACGAGCACTAAAAAAATAAAGGTGAGATCTGTGGCCGGTATATAAATGCTTAGACTAGTCTTACAAGTTTGTCATCTCATTTTTCATCATCATTTTTTAAAAGTCTGTTACATAAAAATGTAGATTGGTCTAATTTGAATACCAAAAAATAAGAGGCATAGCCCCTTGGCTAACTACTAGTTGGTCATACTAGTTCTTAAGAGACTTAACAAAGCGGCAAAGTCTTTGTAATATTTCTGAATTTGTTCAAAAATACAGTTTTAATATGCATACACTCCATATAGGCACCATATGACTTTCAGGTTATATAGATCAGCAATTCTCAACTGGTTTTAAAGGGGTCATATGATGCGATTTCAATTTTTCCTTTCTCTTTGGAGTGTTACAAGCTCTTGGTGCATAAAGAAGATCTGTAAAGTTGCAAAGACTAAAGTCTCAAATCCAAAGAGATATTCTTTATAAAAGTTCAGAGTCAGCCACACCTACCTAAAACGGCTCGTTCTAACACGCCCCCACATGTCTACGTCACGATGTGGGAAGATTTGCATAACGGCGCCAAAATGTTCACGTAAAGAAAGAAGGCGTAACTTTAATTCTTGCTGTTGCCGTCGCTGCCATGTTGTGGAGTCGCTGTGTGTTTCGTTGTGAAAGCGAAACTACTTTGTTTGGTCTTCCAAAAGAGGACACAACTAGAAATCAGTGGATAAGTTGTATTTACAGCACTGTTCCAGAACAGTTCAACCCAAATATTCAGATGTATGCAGCACATTTTATG
>NW_015647461.1:664309-675589 GCF_001515625.1 Sinocyclocheilus rhinocerous
GCTTGAGGTATTCAGCCAATCACAACGCACTGGAGAGCTGGCCAATCAGAGCACACCTCGCTTTTCAGACCGATGAGCTTTGTAAAAATGTGTTTTTTGAACCTTAAACCGCATAAACACATTTCATTACACCAAATACACAAAATAATGTTCTTTTTAGCAACGTCATATGACCCCTTTAAGTATGTATGTACTGTATGTATGTGTGTATGTATGTATTTTTTTTTTCATCAAGTGTCAACATAGTACCAAAATTATTTACCATGCAAAAGTAAACAAAAAAAAATTATCAAAAGAAATTATCATGAACTCCATAGCAAATGCAATATGCAAAATTACATGCAGAAAGAAGTGTGATTTATCAGCCTCATAAATGAATCCTCTGAATATAAGGAATAAATAATTGGCTACATTTTAGATAAAATTACCAAGCAAATTACAGAGTTCGATTGAATGTATGACCTTTGATGTCTTTGAAGTCTATTTATATTGCTACCCTAACTATATGCACATAATTTTGGGTCGCAAACCACCAGTTGAGAACCACTGAGAAACCTATTGTAACTAAGTTACAACCTGTAACTTCCTGTTGCTGATCAAAAGAAGGAATGCTCACAGCCCCACCTGCTGTCAATGATGGGTGTCTGTTCTGTGGTCTGCACATTATAGATGGCAATGGTGCCATCATACAATCCTACTGACAACTGATTGGCATTACAAGCTGAGAAATCCAGTGCAGTGACTCCACTCTCACAATGAAAGATTCGATCAGGCCACTGAAACATATGAACAAAGAATATTCACAGAAACACAAGATCATATGACATGCTAAGGCATACAAACAAGGTAAAAAATACAGTGGCTTTTGCATGTCCACATATTATTTTTTGGGCCACTGTTGATGAACACTATATTTAAATGAACAACTCTGTAAAAATAAAATACTTAATAAACACTGTTGCACTGGCTACATCTGATATTTATCTTTCTTCTAAAGTGTGCAGAATACCGTGGGGTTCTTCAAAGACCAGCAGCACACAAGTCCAGGTTTCTGATCTTTGAAATCAAGCTGTCCATATCCCACAGCAAGAAGATCCTGCAAGGAATCACATGTTGTTCAGCGAAGATTTTAAAAAACAACTGAACAAAAAAATTGTGACTGAAATGTGTTGGTAAGATGGATAGTACTGGGTTTTTCTTGTTCCAGGTCATACTGCTAACATTTCGTCCCTTGGTGAGTTCACACTTGAAGGCCCAGAGATGCTCAAGGAATGGGCTGAGGGAGTTTTTAGACTGCTCTGTCCAGCTTTCCTCCTCTATTTGTGTCTGCACATAGTCTGGGTCTGTTCAACATAGCAGTATACACATTCTAGCAAATAGCAAATGTTTAAATTCAGTGACAAAAGACTACTGCTACATTTAACTTCTGATCTTTTTTCGTATCTAAGATGCTATACAAAATCATCACCCTCTATTACAGGCAGCTGTCTGTACGCAGCAAGCTTGGGCTGGAAGATATTGGCCAGAACCACTCTTTCCATCACGGCCAGATCCTTCTTGAATTTGTCCGACTGTAAGATCAGCTCAAGGTCTGGCTCTTCCTCCACCGGAAGCACACAAGTCATCTTTTCAAGATGAGCGCTTGAGCCACTGACTGAATTAAAAGGATAAAAATGTATGTATTTTTAACCATTTTCCTAATTTAATGTGAAATAACTGAATTGCTTGTTTTAAAGAGCCAAATATGAAACAAAAGGAAGAGGAAAGAAGAATGCATTATTGGCATACATACAAATATATAAAATTGAATATTATGATAATACATAATAATATCATAATTTAACCTGTCAGTGTTGATGTCTTTTTATTTGTTTAGCTTCTCCCGAATGACAGATAAATATTTTGCACCATAATAGCACACAGTATGACTGGATGCAGAAGCTGTTTATTTTCTTAACCTAACTATGCTTAATTATATGATCATACATCCACCAGTTGGGAACCATTACTCTAACATTTATTTGTAAAAAATAATTACCTGTACTGGTGGTGCTGAACACAGACATGCTCTGGTCAAGACCACTAGGGTTCAGGAGGTGACTCATTGAGGAGGAGTCTGGGACAGTCGCCTTATTCCCTTCAGCAGACACCACAGTGTTTTCACTGACATCAGCTTTATTGCAGAATGAATCATACATGTCCCAGGTGGTGGACATGACAGCTGGGTAGAGACATTTGCATTTAAATAATGAAGTCCCTTTTATTTTAAGAGCAGCTTATTCAGTAAATATACTTTGTATTGACATTTTACCTTTGTCTACCATTGTAATGCTATCACTTTGGACCTCCTTCGTCTTTGGTGCATCATTGAATGTTTGCATTGATCGCTCCACATACTTATCATTGCCATGTCTGTTTTTGCACAGTTCTGTGTAAGCGTTGTTTCTTTCCCTTTAAAACGCAAGAACAAAAAACAGCCAGATTCGTACCATGGAAAAAGTGACTGAGTGTGTCTAGAGCTAGTCAAAAGCAATACTAATAAATTGAATGTCCAACAAGTCAAATGTCATCCTAGTTAACAGAATTAACTAAATCTTTATTACTGGGAAAAATGATAATAAATGTGACTCACTTGACTGCTTCAGCGTCCCCTGAATCTTCTGACACAGACACTGCAGGAATGTCCAGCAGCCAGATGGTCTCTGTCTCAGTCAGGTAAGAATCCACCACCCTGTCCATTATGTCCTCCCTGACCTGCTCTTTCACCTCCTCTCTGCGAGCCTGAACATCTGTATGGAGCAAAAACACCAACATTTTGTGGGATACCAAAATGCTACACTTAATTCACTGGATAATGAGGAAACTTGGCAAATAAAAATATGAATGGAAATAAAAACCTGAAAGACTGCTGGACAAGTCTGGTTTCACTAACAATTCTTTAGTTTCATCAGTCACTGATTCTGTTGTCTGGCTTGTTCTGGATGCTGAAACACTCCCGAAAAAAGACCTGACATGACAGCAGAGATCACTTTTTTGTTACTATAGCAGCAAAAGTGGGATAGTTCTGTGTGGTACAGATTTATGTTCACTCCAAGTGCTGCAAAGAAGTAATATTTTGACATTTCCCCTCAATTACTTTGTAAATGGTCCAGTAAAGCTTGCGTTGGTGGTCTGGAAGGCTACAGAGGGAAAATCTGTCATGGTAGTCCATGACGTATCATGTGCAGGGAATATTTTTCCTTGTTTAGGTTGTAATACCCCAGGATCTGGATTATATAATGGGTGAGGAGTGACGTCCTGCCCATGTTCATCAAACACCTGGCGAAGTAAGTACAAAAATTTAGAAATTCTTTTTTTATTTTATCACAAAAAAAAAATTAATCATACAGGGAATACAGTACCACATACATATGATATTCATAATAAAACACCCATTACCTGTACAGTGTGTTTTGGTGTTTGGGCCAAGCTCTTGTCCAGAACTTTACTGTCACTTGCTGAGCTGAAGCTCTTTCCACTGATCGAAGGGTTGATGGTCTTGGTGATGCTTTGATTCACACGAAATACTCCAGAAGATACATTCAGTGTTTTGGATGACCTGGAAGAAAGAAAACCTGCTTTAGCCAATAAGGAGGAGACGTAAACAAACCAATTCAAGCCAACATAATAAATCGTAAAGGACTAAATATGCTGTTTAAAATTGTTTTAGTAGTAGAATGGCATGTCAAATCTTAGGATACTACTTTAAAACTCATATACATACATTACGTATGTACTGGTGACACGCTTGCTCTTTTGTTATGTATGAACTTACTTGACTTTCAGAGCGGTTCTCTTCTGTTTGACTGTTGTGTTAGACATGTTTCACACTTTTAAGAGCGAAAAATAATACAGAAGCGGTTAGCTTGATGGTTTGAAGTTACATGCAGGACAACAAACCGGTGCTGAGGCTTCTTGTTTGAAATTTCCATAGAAACAGACTCCTCCTACTAGACCATTACAGTGCGCTTTTCGACTTCCATGCAGCAGGCGGCGGTGTGCTGCACTTGTACGCTGCGCGATTTACCAGAAGAAGAAGGTCATCATTCTGTCATATGGAGAATTTTAGTTTAGTGTTTTTATTGATGTGTACAATCATCAGTTTCCAATTCATGATCTCAGATTGATCTGACACGAGTTTATAGATATAAGCAGGACACAAAACACGGTAAGTTTGACATTTTGTCGTTTGTTCTGTGATACAATGTGCATGTCTGCTCGCTTCTAGCCAGTCGTCGCATGTTGACAGCAGGTAAATCAGAGCAAAAGTATCAAATTCTGAAGTTGGAGTTTTGAATACATTTGTTTGTAGTTGTTTTGCCTAAAATGTACAGCAGAGTGTTCTTTTTGGCATGTTAACATACTCAGTGACAATGATTAAAATATAAAGAATATTTCATAACTATAAGTCTCTCTCTCTCATATAAACGTATTTAAATATAAGCTATTTTTTTTAATATTACGTAAATGCACGAAGATACCTTAGTATTCCACATTTTTTACGAATCAGCAAAGCATATAGTAGATAAATATTAAAATTTTTTGACTATATCTTTGAAATGTTTATACAGTGTAAAAAACTCGTATATTTTATGAATAATAGACATTTTATTTCTCCATATGTTTTTCTGCAGGTGCATACTCTGTGTGGAATAATCGATTGTCCACTGTAAACTATACCTTTGTTTGTTCATGGTGTTCTCTGTTTGTTTCTTCATTAAAAGTCTCACAGAATTTAAGCTGTCAAAAAAATGGTGTTTATGCATCACTGTTATCGCAAGCTCCCAGCCCTCCTGTCCAGGACGCTCTTCAAAGCATTAAAAAGAAGCCACATCAAATGTGCCATCCACACTTCTCCCCTTGTCTCTATCCCTTCCAAACCAACCATCCCACCACCACTTGTGTCTCGCCTCTTCCAGCCGTCCAACTTCCGGGAGGGTCAGGAGGGAGGAGACTTGACATGCCGCAGCCAGAGACTGATGCTGCAGACAGGGCTTATCCATCCCTCCAACCCTGGCTGCTTCTATTACTTACCGGTCGCTCTGAGGTCCATGGAGAAGCTGGTTCGGCTCATTGATGAAGAGATGCATGCGATCGGTGGGCAGAAAGTTGACATGCCGGCACTGTGCAGTGCAGAACTCTGGAAGAAGAGTGGCCGCTGGGAGCTTTTGGGGAAAGAGATGTTCAGGTTACTGGATCGGCACAATGCTGAATATTGCCTCGGGCCAACTCATGAAGAAGCAGTCACAGAGCTTTTTGCTTCCCAGACGACGATATCTTACAAGAAGCTGCCACTTCTGCTGTACCAGGTATCTTCTCTAATGAATTTTTTTTTAAATAGGGCTCAACGCTAAGAATTTTTCAGATTTAAGTTTAAATTTTTACTTGCCTAGCCAAAATTGTCACTGGCAATAAAATAAAATTACAAAATAAAATTTAAATAAAATGAATGAGTGAACGAATGAATGAAAAAATAGTTAGGTCTATTGTTTTTGTTGTTTTTTGACCCATGTAACCTTATATTCTAATAAATAATGTTATGACACCAACATTTTAGATACCATTAAACTTCACTAATCTCAATTCCAAAAAAACTACAAACCTAACTAATATTAAGTTAATAAAAACTAATAAAAACAAGTAAACAGTCAGTAATAAAGTAAAAACAAATAAACAAATTCCGAGCAATAGCACAAATAAAGACTGTAGAACCAAGATACAAATGGAGGGGAAAAAATCATTTAAGTGTCTCAAGTAGGTCAGACAATAGTAATCAGGTACAGAATTCCTAAGCAATTAAAGGGGTCATATGATGTTGCTAAAAAGAATGTTATTTTGTGTATTTGGTGTAATGAAATGTGTTTATCAGGTTTAAGGTTAAATTTTGTACCCAAGCCTGTTAAAGGGGGCATAACTTGGAAAACAGAATTATTCTGCTCTTATGAAATAAAACTTTTACAGTGCAGAGCTCCCTTCATAGTCCACCCAGAATGTTAAAGGGGTCATATGATGCTGCTAAAAAGAACAGTATTTTGTGTATTTGGTGTAATGAAATGTGTTTATGTGGTTTAAAGTTAAAAAAACACATTATTTTCCACATACTGTACATTATTGTTTCTCCTCTATGCCCCGCCTTTCTGAAACGTGTCGATTGTTACAAAGCTCATCGGTCTGAAAAGCGAGGTGTACTGTGATTGGCCAGCTATCCAGTGCGTTGTGATTGGCCGAATACCTCAAGCGTGAGATGGAAATGTTATGTCCCTTACCATACTGTGATGCCCTGTTCGGCCGGAGCTACGGGACAAAAACATTAAAACCCATTATAAACGAGGCATTTGTTGCCTCAACCAGCACGGATCAGCTCCAGGCATGACAAAGCGAATATTGTCCTCTTTTGGAAGGCCAAACAAAGTAGTTTCGCTTTCACTACGAAACACTAGGTAGGCGTGGTTGACTCTTAACTTTTATAAAGAATATCTCTTTGGATTTGAGACTTTAGTCTTTGCAACTTTACAGATCTTCTTTATGCACCAAGAGCTTGTAACACTCCAAAGAGAAAGGAAAAATTGAAATCGCATCATATGAGCCCTTTAAATAAATAAAAAATATTGCATAGTTCTTGACTCAATAAATTAAATGGAGTAATCCTTATGAAAGTTAAAAATTATTTTTGCCAGAGCAAGTGAGTGATTTTCTGCCTTTTGTTGTTTGAAGACCTGCTATAATATACATTCATTTTCTTTTTCAGTTGTTTAAATTAACTTAAGACATAACCAACTGTGTTTGCGAGGATACTTGCCAAGATGGGCATTTTGACAAAAATTTAGTGTGTATTTGTCCATTCAAGCGCAACTCAATTCGGTATTGGCATGCTGTCTGGATGACTGGGTGTCTGTGTAAACTTTTGTGACAATGCGGCAATGGCCCAATCGTGTCTTCCTTATTGTCAAGCCCAAAAGTGTCTTTCTTATTGTCAAGCCCTAACTACTGTTTTAGAGATGCTTTCATGTAAGTCTGTTATGTATGTAAGTAAATAACATGGTTATGTCTTGCAGGTAACACGCAAGTTCCGTGATGAACAGAAGCCAAAGTTTGGGCTCCTACGTGGCCGGGAATTTTACATGAAAGACATGTATTCATTTGACATTGATGAAGAGGCAGCTCTTCATACATACCACTCTGTGTGTCAATCTTATGGACGGATATTTGACCGACTGGGCTTGAAGTGGGTGCAGGTACAGGCTGCCACCGGCAACATAGGAGGCACACTTTCCCATGAGTTTCAGCTGCCAGCAGACATTGGCGAAGACCAGTTACTTGTTTGTGGAAACTGTGGCTTCTCTGCCAACATTGAAACCATGGAACCAGGGCAGACTGAGTGCTCACAGTGCCAAAGGGGCACACTGACTGAATCCAAAGGCATCGAAGTGGGGCACACTTTTTACCTCGGCACAAAATATTCACAGGCGTTTAAGGCCTTGTTCGTTAATGCATCCAGTGTGCCTGAAGTGGCTGAGATGGGGTGTTTTGGACTTGGCGTCACTCGAATACTTGCTGCTTCCATAGAGGTGATGTCATCCGAGAATGCTATTTGCTGGCCTGGGTTGATCGCTCCTTATCAAGTCTGTGTCCTGCCACCTAAAAAGGGCAGCAAAGCAAATGAAGCCACACAAGTGGCTGAGGAACTGACTCAAAGCTTGGGAAACAGTATACCAAACTTGAGAGGAGAGGTGGTACTGGATGACAGGGTTCAGATGACCATTGGTAAACGACTGAAGGATGCTAAAATTTTAGGGTATCCATATGTGGTGGTGGTAGGACAGAAAGCTCTAGAGGATCTGCCCAGCTTTGAGGTGATTTGTCAGCAGAGTGGAGAGACCATGTTCCTTAGTAAACAGGGGCTAGTGGATCTTTTAAGTAAAGTTGAAACTATCTAATCTAATATTGTTTTATAAAATTTTTGCGTACATTTTACAGGCTAAGTGTTCAAGAGAGTTCAAGCATTGCTTGTGTCTGTAATAAAAGTATGTGATGTAGAAATCTCTGTAATGTTATAACAAGGAAATATTGATAATAAAATGGGTCTGTTTGTTATATTTTTGTCATTTTGTTCTTGTCATAATAGAGCCACCAAGATTCACTAAGTATAATTTAGTGTAATTTAAATCTTATGCTAATAAGCATATTTAATACGTCATCACAGATGGCACTGATTTTCCAATCAAGTCAAGTCAAGTCACCTTTATTTATATAGCGCTTTTAACAATACAGATTGTGTCAAAGCAACTGAACAGCATTAATTATGAAGCAGGAATAATCAGTATGCACTTAAAAATGGCCATGTAAAAAAAAAAAAGTTCTCAAATGATTCATTTTGACAGGGCATTTTGCTAATATTTCCATTACCTTCATTATTTTTGTGAGAGAAGTTTTCATTTTTATGTGGGAGAGTTATGTCATTATAACTCTTGGTGTACTTTTGGTGCAGAGGCCAATATTTCATGCCTTTCTAAGATAAATAAATGATGCAACCTTGATTTAAATACGTGGTCAATTAAATATTTGATACAATATGACACTTGACGTTATAAGATATCCTTCTTGGTATCATTGACAGAAAACAGGAAAGTGCATTCATTGAGATATAATCCATGCTGCATACTCCGATACAGTAGGTGGCGGTATGCACCTGATAAGTCATGGTTGCGATCCGCCATAAAACTAACAAGAAGAAGAAGACAGAAAACTGTTTTTTGTTTTACTCCAGACCAGCTGGTGGCGGTAATGCGTCTCTGATGTGTGTGTGTGTCAAGCAGCACAGGAACATCTTGCTTGCTGAGGCCTCTTTGCTATAATTTATTCACAGTTTTATCGCAATTTGAAGTTTTATGTTTAGTTCCTAATAGCGGATACTCTTTGAACACTGTGACGAATTAATATACATCCAGTACCACATTTGTTTAAGTGGAATATAGCACAGAATTCGTTTAATAAGTAAAACGATGGCTGCACTAGCGCAAGGCGAAGACAGTGACGATAACATGGATGAATTTATGGAGAAGTTTAAAACACAGAAATACAAAAATGCGTTTAGTGAAAGCAACTGGGAGGAGGTAAGAACTGTCACATTAGTAAACTACACTGGTTACAATATGTCACTACTGTTGAACATGACGTTACTGAAGTTCAAGCAGTGTGCTATAACATTGCATTTGACTGTCACAGCTTGTTATTATATATAAATACTAGTTTTAAATCTTGCAGGAGTTTGATAAGGTGCCCATGTTTATGAAGACAGCCCCAGAAAACATTGACCCAGAGAAACACCCTGATCTCGCCTGCATTCAGTCTATTATCCATGATGATCACAGAACACCTGAAGGTGTGCGAAGCTCTGTATTTCTTACTTTCTCTTTGTATTGATTGTTTCTTCATGTAAGCAGTCAGTGTACCTCCTTTAAATGACAATTGAATACATTGCAACTGAACCTTTTTTCTTTTTCCTCAGAGAAAGCCAGAAGTCTAAAGGATGAGGGGAATGAGTACTTTAAGGAGAAGAATTATAAGAAAGCTATAGTGTCTTACACAGAAGGATTGAAAAAGAACTGCATGGATATTGAACTCAATGCAATTTTTTACACCAACCGTGCAGCTGCACATTTCCATTTAGGTACAGTCAGTATTCCCCCAAACACACTCACACAGGTCTATGTTATAAAGTTAGATTTTGCCTTGCAAATGTGTCATCATAATTAAGTTTTTCCTCTTTCGTATATGCAATTATCTTTTCCTCCAGGAAATATGCGTTCGGCTTTGAATGATGCCACAGCTGCAAAGAAACTGAAGCCAGACCACATTAAAGCTATAATCAGAGGTGAGTTGTGTCTATAGTTCTTAGTTGCTTCACGAAAGCAATTGTTTTGTGTACAGAAAATAATTGTTCAAAGTACATATGTATAATTTTTGTGTATTTAGGTGCACAGTGCTCAATGGAGCTGTGTAATTATGCAGGAGCATCGCAATGGTGTGATGAAGGTCTCAGGCTGATTCCCACCGACAAGAAACTACAGGAGCTGAGAGCCACAGCAGATAAACAGAAGGTAGAAAGTCCTGACAGGAAGAAAAAAAATGAAAATTAGCTGAGAATATGCCAAGATGTAGATGAGTTTGTTTCCTCATCAGAAGATGTTTGGAGAAATTTAGCATTACATCCACCAGTTGATCCAGTGAATGGGTGCCGTCAGAATGAGTCCAAACTGCTGATAAAAACATCACAATAAGACACACATGATCCACACCACAGTGCATCAGTCTTGCGAAGTGTGTGTTTGTAAAAAGAAAAACAAATCCATAACTAAGGAGTTTTAACTTTAAACCGTAACTTCTGGCCAACCTATCAGTTCATAATCCATAATAACACTTCCTCCAGTGAAAAAGTCCATCCCCTGTTATCCTCTCATACCAAAATCCACCGACGTATTTGTATAGAACTGTTTTGTTTCGTTTTGTTTATTTCTCTCCAACTTTTTCACTGAAGAATGCAATATTATGGATATAATGTGTGTGTGTATATATATATATATATATATATATATATATATATATATATATATTCACAGAAGAAATGGTTTGAAATTAAAAACTTCTCAAGGATAGATTTGTTTATTGCAAACACAGCTTTTTACTTTACAAGACATTAATTGATGGACTGGAGTTGTGTGGATTACTTTTTAGTTATTGTGATGCTTTTATCACCTCTTTGAACTCTTTCTGACGGCACCCATTCACTGCAGAGGATCCATTGGTGGGGTAAGTGATATAGATCAAAATTTCTTCAAATCTGTTCCAGTAAAGCAAAAATGTAAGATGGCCTGAGGGTGAGTAAAATTTAGGTAAATTATCATTTTTGGGTGAACTATTCCTTTAAATCTTTTAAGGTTTAAGGATTTACAGAATTAGTGATCATAATATAAATCTATTAATATTAAATTCAAGTTGTTACAATTAAACTTTTCATTTTATTTGTTTGTAATTGAACATTACCATCTTATTATTTGCATTTTTACTTCTTATATTCTCACGCTACCCAACTGTGCACTTTTTTTGTTTATAATGTTCCAATTTTCTTTGCTGTGTTTGCTCCTGTGTTTAGTGTATTTTTTTTATTGTAGAGGGAAGCTGACAGAGATGCCAGAAAGGTGAAAATTAAAGCGAAGAAGGAGCAGAATGAGAAAGAAGCAT